>NC_141072.1:44404210-44654210 GCF_041138505.1 Cibotium barometz
ATTCTAGAACTCCCAAAAGTTCCCATGTGGGATTATTGTCAAGCCCTCTCCCACATTCATCTACAAAGTGGAACTCTTTACAAGAGCCCTAAGTATCTTTTTTGTTGCATCCTTGTATTAATCTTCATTTGTCATGCAACAGTCTATTTTTTTCATTCGATCTAGTTTTATCACTTTTATTTGACTATTTGGTAATTTTTCTCATCCATACTCAATCAGATGTGTAAGACATACATTTTCTAGAAGTAGAGCATGGCAATGACTCTTATTAGGTGGTTGTTCATTGATGGATTTGATGGACCGAGATCGTCATTAAGATGCTCGCTAGGAGCATCGACACTATGTAGCATTAGATAGTCTACGGGAGGATGCACTCATGGATGAGGAATATGAGGCTATCAAAGAAGATAGAGTATCCACTAAAGAGGAGGATGATTCTGACACAGATGATTACAACTCGGTTGTCGTCACTAATACTTGTCTCAAGTGCAACCTAGGACTTATTGATTTTTAAACTGCATGAGTAAGGTATAGATCTATCTTCGATACGTCATCCAAAGGGTCATACTACTCTTGGGGTAGTTTCCTAACCTACTCAGTCTATCATTACCTCCACCATTATCCATCACATATCAATGGGTTATCTCTCAATAATCCAAATTTCTATGGTAAGAGAAGGAGGATCCAAATACACAAGTGGTAAATTTTGAGAACACCTAGTTGGCCAATGGCATGCTAATTACAATTAAAACTACTCAAAAGCTTAATACAATCAGTGGTACTTTCAATAGGTATGCAATTAATAGGTATATGTAGTATGGCTGTAATGTATATCCAATATATGAGGAATTGCATGATGCATTTGTACACTGATTCTCAAAGCATAAGATATCCTTGTAGGTGTTGGAAAAACTACGTTGCATAGAGCAAAAAAACCTTGTTGGTAGAAGATTACAAAACTAAATTTTGCACTTTGTTGAGTCTAGTGGACGCGACAAATTGGCCATCTGAGGTTCTAATGTAACTATTCGGTCCTCCTAGCTCTATTTCACATGATGAAACCCATGCTCGGACACCAGAAACATGGAAGAAGACATGGGGACAGGGTCCATAAGGTTTGATTAAGAAAAAGCACCATTCTTACTCAAAATCAAAAAGTCAAACAGGTTTGATCGCGAGTCAAGGGCACCATTGGAAAGAGGAGACTGAGCCGGACCAAAAAGCTGAAAGGAGATTTCTCAAAAAGGAACTCTAATGCAAAAAAGCAAGGCCTTAAAGCCAAAACAGCAAAGCACTAAAAGTTGAGTAATATTTTATTAATAAAAGTAAAAAGAGAAAAAGCAAAACATAAAACAGGTAAAGCAAAAGCATGATGGCTTTTTGGCAAAACACAAGGCCTTGCCCAAGTATAAAAGAAGCTAGAGTCCTCCTGTTTTGGGCATCAAGCTTGTTGAGAGTAAGGCGACTCTCATCTTCATCCACTTGTTGCCATCGCTCAGCTCAGCTACTCTAGAGCCACCGTTGCTCAGCCTAGGCCGGCCACCAGCTCCAAAGTTGCTGCCACTCAGTTTAGCTTGGTCGCCACCTAGCTTAGCCACCCCATATCGACCGCTGCCCAGCTCAACCGTTGCTGCTCAGCTCCGCTCGACTATCACCCAGCTTTGGAATCTTGAACTTGGGCATAAATCTTGGACATGAACATGGAACTTAGGTATATATCTTGGGTATAAAGCTTGGGCATGAAGAATGGAGCTTACACATGGAACTTGGATATATTTTATGTCATATGTATTTTATGTCTCAACGTAAGGTATCATAAAAGCATATACGATGGGCTAGTTATTTGCTCAAATTCATTTTTATCTTATGCATACCCATGGTACAGACAACAAAGTAGCAGATGCTCTATCTCAAAGACGCTTGAGCCATGAGGTTTCTATGAGTTACCATATGGATTTTACTTTGATGAAGGATTCTTATGCTACCAAAGAGGATTTTAAAGATGTTTTGGAATAGATTGCAGAATCAAGATTTGGTGACTTTTTATGTCATTAAGTAGGGTTTTCTTATGACATAAACCCATCTTATGTGTGACACGAGGAATTGAGGCCAAGGTAATGGAAGAGTGCCATGCTCCCTCTTACATGGGGCATAGAGACACCTTGACTACACTTCAAGCGTTGGAGAACTACTTCTATTGGCCTACTATGAAAAAGGACATTGAACTTTATGATTCAAGAATGTTTGGTTTGTCAGAAGGGCAAGTTTGAATGAAAAACACCAATAGGATTGTTGCACCCATTGAATGATCTATCGGAGAATATTTCTATGGATTTTATCTTTGGATTACCAAAGTTAGGGAATGATGATATATGGACCTTTCTCAGGATACCAAGAAGATCAACCATGTTTTTTTTATTGATTGGACCTTTCAGATAATTGGAGGACACATAACGCCTTCCATGGCAATTTATTGAAACCATGTGCGACCAAATGGCCCAAATGATTGTATTGGATTTTGTAGTTGGGCGGTGATTGTGACTAGATAGCCCATATGACTGTATTGGATCTCACATGATGAACCTATCCCCGGACACCAAAAAGGTGGAAGAAGACATGGAGACACAGTCCATAAGGTTTAATTAAGAAAAAGCACCATTCTTGGTCAAAAAGAAGGAAAAACAGAAAAAGTCAAACACGATTGACTGCGAGCCAAGGGCACCATTGGAAAGAGGAGACTAAGCCGGACCAAAAAGCTAAAAGGCACTTTTTCAAAAAATTGCTCTAAGGCAAAAAAGCAAGACCTTAAAGCTAGAAAAACAAAGCACCAAAAGTTGAGTAATATTTTATTAATAAAAGTAAAAAGATAAAACGGCAAAGCAAAAGCATGATGGCTTTTTGGCAAAACGCAAGGTCCTCCCCAAGTATAAAAGAAGCTAGAGCCCTCTTGTTTTGGACATCAAGCTTGTGGAGAGCAAGAAGACCTCATCTTCATCCACTCGCTACTGTCGCCACCACTTTTAGCTCAGCCACTCCAGATCCATCGCCCAGCTCAGTCACCCTAGAGCCGCTGTCGTTGTCGCTTAGCCAGGCTGTCACTGTCGTTGTCGGTGCCGTTGTCGCCGCTCAGCCAGGCTACCGCTCAGTTCAACCACTCCAGAGCCGTTGCCTCCGCTTAGCTCCACCCGGCTATCGCCTAGTTTTGGAAGCTTGAACTTGGGCATGAATCTTGGACATGAACATGGAACTTGGGTATATAGTTTGGGCAAAAATCTTGGGCATGAAGCATGGAACTTGAATATATAGCTTGGGCATGATGTTTGGGTATGAAACATGGAACTTAAACATGGAACTTAAACATGGAACTTAGACATTGGACTTGGACGTGGACTTGGATCCGGACTTGGACTTGGACTTGGACTTGGACTTGGACTTGGACTTGGACTTGGACTTGGACTTGGACTTGGACTTGGATCTGGACATGGACTTAGACTTGGACTTGGATTTCGACTTCGACTTGGACTTGGACTTGGTTTTCGACTTGGACTTGGACTTGGTTTTCGACTTGGACTTGGATTCTTTGGATTTAGTACTAGCTCGATGAGATACTTGGTTTTCGACTTGGTTTTCGACTTGGACTTGGTTTTCGACTTGGTTCTGGACTTGGAGTTGGACTTGGACTTGGACTTGGTTTTCGACTTGGACTTGGACTTGGACTTGGACTTGGACTTGGACTTGGACTTGGTTTTCGACTTGGACTTGGACTTGGACTTGGACTTGGACTTGGACTTGGACTTGGACTTGGATTCATTGGATTTAGATATTAGATTTAGTACTAGCTCGATGAGATACTTGTGGGTTATCCCTGTGGTGTACTCTCAGCATTAGAGATCTTGTGTCTCAACATTGACATCGACTTGGATATCCTACATCGGCATATCTTTTTGTTTTGTATTCATTGATTATATTGATACTAGCCAGCATGCCTGTGGATTATTCTTGAATAAATTCTTGATAGGGTGGTGGGACCTGTTTCCCACTCAATGTGGTGTACTGTGCAAGATTCCTATTCCCTTCCATCTCTTCCCTCTCTCTCTATATCTTTATCTCTCGGACGCATGGTTGAGTTTGTCAATGGATGCTCCCTTGGGCTTACGTCTTATGGGAGAATGGTTTGTCTAGGATTTGTAGAAGAAGTTGAAGCCTATTGTAGCATCTATTGATCTCACTATATGAGTGGATTTGATGGGTTGGTCAAAGCTATTTATCAGAGTGTAGTTCAAGACAAATTGACTTAAAAAAATCATAGGAAAGAAAAAGTAAAATGTAGATTCCTCAAAAGATAAGATAGCACCAATCAACCACATTACTACATGCATACCAAAGCTATTTATCAGAGTGTAGTTCAAGACAAATTGACTTAAAAAAATCATAGGAAAGAAAAAGTAAAATGTAGATTCCTCAAAAGATAAGATAGCACCAATCAACCACATTACTACATGCATACCATAGGCTTGTTCTTATAGAGTTCATGGTGGTATGGTAGGTGTATCTTTCTAGTGTTATTACTAGAAAGCAATCAGTCATCAAAAGATAGAGTATCCAGTGTGGCAGTGTCATCAGTAGAAACTCTAGAAAACATGAGCGAAAGGGTCTACCAATCCAGCCTCCAGCAATTAACCTTATGCAAAGTTAGCCATTACCTGGAGGCATCTGAGCCTTTCCAGGCTCCCATGGCAATCACAAGGATGCAAGACCTAATATTTGATTTAGACAATTGGAATGGACTAAGGACAAAGGAAAAATCCCACAATTGGGAGGTTAAGTGGCATGTTTGAGACCAAGTTACCAAGATGGTGCAGGAAGCACAAGGCGGGGTGAAGAATTCTCAGAAAGCTCCCTTGTCAACGACAGTGGTAACAAATAGTCCAAAGTCCATTCAATCACAAAAAAGAACTAGTCTAAAATAACTAGAAAGAGTCTAAGGTGCAGTGTAAAGCAAGAAAGTATTGGATGCATCAGGATCAAGTAGCATAGGTCCAGTCCAAAGCCAAAAATGCCAGATGCATAAAGATCAAGCATCATAGGTGTAATCTAGAGTCAAAAAGTATCAGGATCCATCAAGATCAAGAAATCATAGGTACAATGTAAAACCAAAAAGTGCCAAAACTACTATAATTAAGCCATAGAGCTGACAAAATTATGGAGGAACTGTCTGACACAACAAAGCATACTATTAAAGTTATGAAGAAACAAGGAAAGAATACTATTGAAGTTTTAAAGAAGGAAGCTAACGACACTATTGAAGTTCTTAAGGAAGGAGAAAACCAAAAGGCTAGCTCACTTAATCCAAGAGTAGCGATTGGCCACCAAGATAGGTAGGTATTTTTTCTCAAGAATTTGGAAGTAAGGAACGGACAGCTCAAGAATCATTTAAATATGATTTATGAGAGAACTTGCAAAAGATGAAGCTCAACATTATATTAGATTAGTTCTTATTTTTAGTATCTAATTATCAAAATCAATTGAAAAGGATAGTACTTGTGAAGAAATTGGTGGAAGTTAAACCAATAGTAATAATCAAGTACATGCAGTACAATGTGAAATAGTAGAACCGATTCCAGACTACAATGAAGCCGTCCTAGAGGTCACATTAACATTTAAAGATTAGACAATATCTGGTGTAACTTGGCTCCCGTGGATGTTGAGTGATCAGGTTGCAATTTTCTCTCTGTTTCTTTTTGTGCTTTGTCTTCTTCTGTCATTGGAGCTCAAGGATCCTGTGTTGATAGGAGTGGTAGTTAATGGTGAGGATCTATAGGTGTTGAGCCGAATAAGAAGCTAGGGGTAGGATAAATTAAGCAAGAAGCATAGTTATTTGAGTGAAGAGGGGGTGATTAAGAAGATCCACATGATGGGTCATACTATTGACCAGGCTTGCATCCACCATCGTCCCCCCATGTAGAGATGTACCTGGACGGCTGCCAATGATGATGCCTTGTGTGATGTGTGCACATAGGACATAGCCTATGAGATTTGCAAGTGTTGTGCATGGGCGAGGAAAAAATGTGTGCCCATGGTCTTTAATCACCTAGATATTTCTAATCACCAAGAGACCTTTTTTAAAAAATGTGTTTATTTATCAGCAACCTTAAAGAGGGATTTGTACAGAATGGCCCATGTGGCTAGATTTGTCAACTTACCTTTGAGTTTATGTTTGAGTGGTTGGATAAGCTAAGCCAATTGTAGCACCACCTATTGGTTTGGTGACTAAGTGAAGGGGTGGGGTGGATCTTCGTGAAGGAGGCTCCGTTGGGGAAAAAGGGGTGGGAAATTTGAGCTTTTGAGTGCCCATGGGTTGGGTGTGGACAATTCCATAGGATTTTATCAAGGAGGGAGGACTTGCATGCTCATTGGTCACCAAACCATCTTTGTCGATTGGGCAGGTACTGGCGTGGTGGGTGTGGCTTGGGCAAACTGATGAGGAGTATGCCTTGGGATCCAAATGATGGAATTGCCATCATGGAAGCCTTGGGCATCTAAGAGACATTTGGGCACCCAACGCTACTAAGTGATGAAGGTTTGTGGGTGGTGAGGCTTCTGGCTTTTCTGTTGATGAGGCTTTAAGCTATGATGTGGTTATCAAAGCGGAGAAGAGGCTTTTGATTATGGCTTTGGGAGCCACATTTGTGTGTTGCTTTGATGGAAGCCTTGTGCTTTGAGTACATTGGTAGGCACCCAGCGTTGTTGGCTTTGCTGTGTTTGGGGTTGGCAAACCCGTGGTTACGGGACCTTTTCTCGTGGCTTCCTGGGGAGTTTTTGTGGTGGATGAGCATAGGTGGAGTTCTTTGTTGGTAGCCAACAGCGAGTGTTACCTTCATAGTAGTCTTGTGCTTGTAACAGGCGGTCATGGACGAGGTAACATAGAAGCTTTGACTTAGGGTTGGTTTTGGTTGGCTTAGTTGGTTTCTTGAAATTGGGTTTCAGAGATGGCCATTTGGGAATCCAGAGTTTTGTGTAGCCATCATAGAAGCCCTGAGCTTCAAGAAGGTTCTTGGGCACCCACGATTGATTGTCATCATAAAGGTAAGAGGTCGGGGTTGCGATGTGGGTGGTCGAGGAGGTAGAGTTTAGCATCATCATCACTTGTAGTCTCCCCTGTGACCCCTCACCAAAGCTGGTCGATCGGGCACTATTGACACCCTCCAATAATAATCATCAAGCTTTGTCATCCACAATCCTTGGGCATGAGGGGAAAGGGCGGTCGGGGGTGAGATTGTGTGTATCATTTCCTCGTGGAGACACAAGAGGATTGTGGCCTTTTTGCCATTGACTTCCATGGTGGCAATTTTTTTGCCAATTGATTTGGCAAAACGAGTGGCATTAATCCACTCTTTTCCAATTATTATCAAGTCTGAGTTCTGAGTACTCCTGCATCGATAACATGAAATCTGTACACCAATTGGTATTTTCTAACAGAAATTTTAGGAATGAAATACCCAACACTCATTAGGCGCATTTCATGTGAGATTTGAATGTAAGTATTTTCTTTTGTTAGTGTGCATTTTCCAAGGGTTTTTCACGTCTCCAAGAATATGATATTGGTGTGTACCATGGTATATATGTGGGCTTGCCACCATTGTAGACCATTTGTGCGGTTGGAAGTCCAATCCATATTCTTGGTGGGTTGAGTTCTAGTGGTAGTTTAGGAGCAGTGTAAGACTTACGAGTTTGTGTGGGCGAGGGAGAATACCCTTTGTGGAAGAAGTTGGTGGGGTAGAGGATCAGTGTCTATACACTCTTCATCCCAGAGGATCATTGTTATCTTGCCCTGTGGAAGCATGAAGATAGCTATGTTGTCAGTCGGGTTGATTGTACTTTTAGCATTTTGGACCCAGCTTCCTCCAAGGATGACTACTTTCTTTATTTTTACCTATGGGAACCACATAAAATGTAACTATTTGGTCCTCCTAGCTCTATTTCACAGGATAAAATCCATGCCTAGACACTAGATAGGTGGAAGAAGACATGGGAATAGGGTCCATAAGATATGAGTAAGAAAAAGCACCATTCTTGGTCAAAAAGCAAGAAAAAACAAAAAGTCAAACAGGGTTGACCGTCGCCAAGGGCACCATTGGAAAGAGGAGACTTAGCCGGACCAAAAAGCTAAAAGACGCTTTCTCAAAAAGTATCTCCAAGTTCTTAAAGTTGTAAAAGCACAAATCAAGAACTTTGGCTATTATTAATAATATTTAATAAAAAGGAAAAAGCAAAGCAAAAGCGTCACTTTTTGGTAAAAAGCAAGGCTTCCCCAAGTATAAAAGAAGCATGAATCTCTCTTGAGCATCAAGTTAAAGAAGAATCTCTTCATCACGTTGCCATCCTCGTTCAAGCGGGGAGATTATCTTCTTCATCATCATCTATGAACTAAATCATGGGTTTTTCATTGCTATAGCACCTCCAGCCAACTGCAGTGTCATGTTATCATCTTTCCGTGAGACTGTACGGATCCGTATAGCTGTATGGGTTGCACAAACAAAAAAAATCCAAAAACCCTAAAACTGCTCAAAAAACCCAAAAACCCAAAAACTGTACGGATCCGTATAGCTGTTCCCCACTCATTGTGGTGTACTGTGCAAGATTCCCATTCCCTTTTCTCTCTCCCCTCTCTCTATTTATATTTTTATCTCTTGGACACAAGGTTGAGTCACTCACTGCATGCCCTGTTGGGCTTACATAAAATTTACAAGGTAATGGGTTAGATACAGTATGTACAGTTTGTGTAAAGGACCTAAGGCTTTGTATGCGTTGTCCATTGGGCAATGAAACTTTGGCATGGGCAGTTTTAAGCGATAGTTTGCCCAGAGAAACCCTTGTTTCCTATGGCAAAAGATTATGGCTAGCTCTGGGGGAGACAACAAGGCACACTTTCGTTTGCATGTTTTTGCCAAAGGAAAAACTCTTCCAGACCCTAAGGGTGGTTGATTCAAGATGTGGAGCTACACTTACACTCAGGATGTTAAGCGAGGCAATGGCTTTATAGGGTTTATGGAGCACGAATTGGGTGTCGAGCTTGCTTTTTAGAAGAGTGTCAAGTAGAGCAAATATTTTAAGCCAATTGTGGTTGACTTCATCACTATTGACAGAAACGATCGTGGATGTCACTTGCGCATCATCAAGGGCTTGATGACAAGCATCGCAAAACAAAGAGATCATTGCTCCTGGCGGTGGTCACAGAGTCTTCAACAAAGGGAGCTTTGGTCATAGGATGTGAGTACTAGGTGTATAAATTGACCTTCAGCGTTTAAGACCCTTTGCAGAGATAGACATGATGCATGTTCTAGTCATGGAGGATCAGTTGTATTTGTCGCATGAAGGGTCTACCCAAGATGATGTCATATGCGGCATTACGAAAGTCCATGACTAAAAAAGTGAGGTGTAATTTCATGTCACAAACTTTTGCCTTGAGGTCATGCACTATGCCCAAGGGTTTTGCAGATTTTCCATCCGCAAGCTTGATCGCCAATGTGGTATGATCAAGGCGTGGTTGACCCCAGTTTTCCCAGCATGTTTGTGTGAGGATGCTTATGCCTACGCCTCCATCCAAGATGCCTTTGACCACAAGTCCGTTATAGGAAATGGACAAAGAGGTGTTGGTGTCATCACCTTGAAAGTAGTGTCCCAGTGCATTCACGCGAATTGTTGGTGCGCCTTTGGGTTGTGGGTTGTGGTGATGGAGTAAGTCTAGATGATGGAGTTCATATTCATCCGAGGAATCTGAGTGAGATCCCTTCTCCAAGATTATATTTTTCTTTCCATTCGATTCCAAAGGTCATTCCATAAATTCAGACTACCTTTTAATAAGGTGTCAATGGGTATTTGGATTTGGCAGGAAAGGAAAGCAGATAGACCGGCCAGGTTGCATTGATGAGTAGGAGATTCCTGAGATGCAGGGCCTTGATCATAAGGTGGACCTACAATTGTATATGGAAGTTCAATTTGGTCCTTATTTGATAGGAGTGGAGGTCGATATTTACTGACGTAAAAGGATAAAAGACCTCAACAACTCTTGTGTGGACACCATGTGAGTCTCAGTTGGAGTCTGTGTCACTGTTCACATCGAGTTGTTCAATGTGAACGTGGGATTTGGGCTTGGTCATTTGTAGAACAGGCACTGGAGGATGAGGAGGCACATGTGGGTCATTGTCTGTCAACATCATGTTGGCAAACGGATTTTCCTTGGCTATAAGTATTTGTGAGGGCTCCGGCCTTACTTGGTGTGGAAATTCAAGTGCAATGGGGGATGGCACGCACTCAGACACTAGGGCAAAGGTTACAAAAATAGGTGGCGGTTCAACTTGAGCCTGGTATTGCTCTACGAATGCTAGGGCCTGTTGAAGACATTGCTTCTCAAGGATGGCATTGAGATGTGGCCAGTATTTTTTCCTGTTTGGTGAGTTTTTAGTGGGCTGCATGGGAGAGTGGCAGTTTGGCACGATCGTCCTTGTCGGAGGAGGATGATGTGGTCTTTGTTGAGTCAGTGCATGGATGCTAACCTGATCTTCTCTGTGGCCAATGTGCTTAGAGCGTTGTTTCTTTTGGGATGTGGCCTTCTTTATTTTGGTCTGCAATTGTGTGGCGACATTCAATGGAATAGTTTAAATTTTCCCATGTTAAATGAGGACCTAGTTGGAATCTCTCCATTAGTAATGGGGCTTGCCTGGAGAGGCAACAGTTGGAATGGAAAGATTGGCACTGGAGAAGGATGTGGTGGCACTTTGTGTGTCTGTTTTCTACACGCAAAACAGAGGATTAATTTGTTAATCAGTGATTAATCAATACTAATCACTATTTTTTGGTGAAATTGAGGGTTCAAATTAACCTTAGGTATCTGATACAGATCCTTATAACTTTAGATTGTAATTTAGAGATGGTTTGATACTCCAACCATTCCGTACAAATTGGTTACCCTTGATTTAATATAATTTTTGGTGATTTTATGCTGATAAATTTATTGTAATCATCTCCTAAACACCAGATTGAGTTGTAAAAGGGTAGACACTACCCTTGAATCTTGAAATTGGATTGACTAATTTAGAGGCACTCTAACTTAACTAATTATTAATCTTCTTAATTTCACTATTAATCTTCTTAATTTTACGCATACGTCCGTGGCCTTAGGTGTGAACGTCCGTGGGTGGCAAGTTGAAATTTGAATTTAGATTTTGAATTTCAAATTTGGAGGGAGGTGAGTGGGAAATAACTAAGATCCCCTCATTAATGCCAAGTAGATGGGAAAAGGCTAAAGTTAGAGACTACCTCTAAATTAGTAGATTTTGACTAATTTAGAGGCACTCTAACTTAACTAATTATTAATCTTCTTAATTTTACTATTAAGCACTCTTAATCCTCTTCTTTGCCCTCTAATTACTCGTAATTGGTGAGGAGTTTAAGGATGGGGATTTGACAGGTGGATTAGAAATTTTTAAGTTAATTCAAAGATGTGACTATTCCTAAATAATCTCACTAATTAGGTCTCTAATTAACCCACTCAAAAGAGAAAAAATTAGATAAAAGTGACCAAATTAGTACTAATTCTTGCTAATTAAGGCCTAATGAGAGTGGACTAAACATGGATTTGGATCAAGACAAGTGCTTAGAACACTAATGCCACTCCAATTAGTCTAATTACAAGCAACTAGGCTCAATTTTCTTGTTTTTTTACTCTCTTTAAGTCTACTAATCACACTAACTAGTAGATTAGTAAAAATTAAGAGATAGTTTATATTTTTGTTGGGTATTTTGATGGATTAGGTTTCTCTTTAATAATTCTAACCTACCTATGCAAAAGAAATTATGCAAAAGAAATAAGATTAAACTAAAAATTAAGAAAAATAGTGTAGATTTAAGCAAAAATTCTCTTGATTAGGCTCTCTAATCATCCAAATCTCAAGTTTTTTTACTCAAAGTAGTAGTACTACTCTAAACACAAAGCTATGTATGAATCACAATAAAAACATGAACAAAACCCATGCAAAACATCAAAATACACCAAAAAATCAAAAAATTGTATGCCAAAGAGCTTACTTGGCTACGGGCTATGGAGACTCCGTTGGATTCAAATCAAAGATGACTTAGACAAGTAGTGGATTGGCGCTCCCCGGTAGCGGTGCTAAAGATGCTAAGAAACCCTACCATAACGTAAGTTGCCTATCTGCCAAGCTCGAGCTAAACTTAGGAGCTCCACCGTAGTCGCTCGTCACCACCGTCCTTCCATACTCATTATATCAATTCAAGGCGGTCGCTCCAACCCAATAGGTGATGCAACCTCTCTCGCAAAGGTCATATGAGATTTTCATGGGAAACGATCATATTGGTAGCCTAACCACTCAAGCAAGGAGAGAGAGGAAGCAAGAGGGAAGCATGAGATAATAAGTGATTAGCATTAATCACTCCCAAACCCTAAACCCGAGTGCTTCCATAAAGTTTATTGCCTCTTTTGCTCTTTGTTTTTTCTCTCACATAGCTCTCACAACTCGCAACCTCTCTCTAAAGCCATGGTGAATCTTGCGGAGTTGACAAGGATGTCAATACCAGCTTCAATCGCACCTAGTTGGAGAAGCTAGGGTTGCTTTAGGTTGCTTCCCTTCTATAGAACCCTCCACCATTAGCCTGAGTATATAGGAAGAGTTGCAAGAAGTACAGAGAAGAATGGGGTGGTAAAGATAGCCACACAAGGATCTCACCTACTCACTTCTGAATATGTGGCCAAGGTATTGTATATGCCATTGAAAGGAGCCATGGATGTTCCTCGATCGCCACAAAAGAGGACATGGAGTTCTACTTTGGCTCTAAAGGGTCTGGCAAGAATTGCAAACTCAACAATCACAAAGAAGCTCAAGATAGATTGCATTTTAGGTTTCTCATTGAAATGATCATCCTCACCCACAAGCTCACTTACATGTCAAAGAGGGCATTGGGTTTATATTTGTATACATCCCACTGGAAAGCCTATTGCAAGGACACATATTTTGTTTAATTAGATACAGGCAGAGCTTAAGAGTATAGGCCCTAACTCAGATATGAAGATTTGGCAGTATTTGCACTTCCTCTATTAGGGAACCTCAATCTTTATACAAACCTCAATTATAGCTACCTTAGGAGCATAGGACACACCACACTTTTAGAAGAAAGTGAAGTTTCAAGACAAGGAGATGGGGGAGGGGTCCCATAAGAAGATAATTAAAAAGAAAATCTCAGAGAAAGAGCTAGAAGTAGAAGTGTAAGCATAGATAAAGACACTTAGGGAATCCAGAGAATTAACAAAGACAACTCTAGAGAGTCCTGATAGAGTAGGTAGTTTAAATCCACTAATTTTTTTGGATCAAGTGGAGGTAGTGGATACAATTTTGTTACATGTTTCTTGCAAATATCTTTTAAATTGTGCAACAAAAGTAATTGGTGCATTTTCATGATTGATAGCCCAAAAAGATACTTTATAAAATACTCTTAATTTGTCCAATGCTAAGTTGACAAAATCTAGAGTTAAACTGGCAAAAATGTCCATAATCTAGAACAAGGTGGCAGCCTTGGAGGTGACCTTGAGGTAGACATTAGTAGTGTAGTCCAACATAGCTAAAGCCAAGATGCAAGAAGAAATCTTGGATTTTTAGCAAAAATACACACAAGTTTAGAGCTGAAATGTCAAAATCTAATGACCCAATACCTGTTTGACATGAATCAACATGAGGTTGCAACCAAAGCTAATCGAGAAAGACTCTAGATCTTGCAAAGCCTCGAATAGATGTCATGGATGCAATTGAAGATGTGGAGGTCTATTTGCTAACAGGTAGTGATGTAGATTCTTATGAGGCTCGAATCAAGTAGCTCATGGAAGATCTATATGCTAGATATATATATATAGATTTAAGTTTTGGATTGATCCTAAAATGTCAACCTGACACCCTATTAAACAACAAGCTAGATAATATATCTGGAGAAAGTTGATCCGGAGGGGTAGGTGACATTCCAGTAACTTTAGGAGACTCTAAAGAAGTACCATAACAAAGAATTTGAGAAAAAAATATGCAACAGGTGTTGGAAATTAGAATGACAAGGGGAAAAAAGTCATTCATGAGTAGGATGAATAGCTTAGCAGTGTTCAAAGAGATTATTTACAAAGAACAGAGTAAAGTTTATCATCATAATGCAGAGTAGCTAAGAAATGAAGTGAAAGCTTTAAAGTTGAGAAATTAAGAGTTGAAAAAGGAAAATGTAGAACTTGAAGACCAGCAAGCTCAAGATATTCAGATGATTAACCAACTTAAAAAGCAAGCTATTGGATTGAGAGAGTTAAAAGAAACAACTAATAAATTGGATGAATATAAAGAGAAGATTCATAATCTGAAAGTGAATCATGAAGAATATGCCAATTTAATGGAACGTAGAGATAAGCTTTTGGATACACAAGCTAAGAAACTTAAAAGCTCTATTCATGTGTTAAAAAGCGAGCTAAAAAGATACGCAAATTTAATTCAAAATGACGTGGAGACTATGCATAAAGAGAATGCGAGAGATAATCTGAAAGTGAATCATGAAGAATATGCCAATTTAATAGAACACAGAGATAAGCTTCTGGATACACAGGCTAAGAAACTTAAAAGCTCTATTCATGTGTTAAAAAGCAAGCTCGAAAGATACTCAAATTTAATTCAAAATGACGTGGAGGCTATACAGAAAGAGAATGCGAGAGAGAGAGAGAGAGAGAGAGAGAGAGAGAGAGAGAGAGAGAGAGCTTGAGTTCCTTACAAGAAAACACACACATATAAGAGAGATGGATGGCTGAATTTTGTTCTATCTTCTTCTCTTCTCTACAACTATTTAAGTAAAAGATAAGAGTACATACATAAAGGGAAAGTACTCTCCTACAACAACATATAAAGTAGTCGGTCTATAGTGTAAACTCGACCATATGAGCTGGCACTATATCTATGCCATAACTCTAGTACTCCAAAGTGGTTGTCACATAGCCTCACATCCACTGATGGTATATCAACCATAATCGCACCAACTATGCCATTGACATAAGTGTGGAAGCTATCACCTAGGCGGATCATCAATGTCCCTTGTAGCACTAGATGAGCTCGATATCTCAACACTTCTCCTCGAGCTCAACTCCAGACAGTCCACTCCAAGTAAGCTTCTAAACCTGTTGAGCTTCTCTGTGCCCAATGCCTTCATGAAGATGTCAGCCACCTAATCCTCTATGCTGATATATATCAGATCTGCTTCATCTACTAGAACCTTCCTCCTCACAAAGTGATAGTGAACCTCAATGTGCTTCGTTCTAGCATAGTATACTGGGTTACTGGCCAATTGTATGTTACTCATGTTGTCACAATAAATGATAATTTTCCTATCCAGGGGCTCACCCATATCACCAAGTAGCTTTTGGAACCAAGCTACCTCACAAGTTGTCATAGGAGCACCATTATACTCTACCTCTGTGTACTTGACAAGGCAATTGTTGGTTGCTTCTTACTACTCCAACTCACAACAGTACTTCCAAATGAGAGCATAAATCCACTGGTAGATCTCCTATCTGCAGCACTACCAACCCAATCAGCATCTGTGTATCCATGTAGTTGTATCTCTATACCAACCTCATAGAAAAGTCCATAATCAACTGTGGATTATGTACCGAAGAATCCATCTAGCTGCATCCAAGTGTGGTTTCCTAGAGGCCTGTATAAATTGACTCACAAGTCCATCATAACTCAAGTATGGCCTAGTATGGTTATGTAGATCAAGCTCCCTACTATGTGTCTGTATGTAGTGGGGTCCTTCAAAAGCTCACCTGTATCTATAGAAGGCTTTGTGTTCTACTCCAATGGCACTGAAATAGGCTTACAGCCTGTCATACCATACTTGGACAACATGTCCAAGCCATATTACCTCTGCAATAATAAAATTCCATGAGGTGATCTCATCACCTCTATGCCCAAAAAATAGCACAACTCACCCAAATTCTTTATCTCAAAATTTTGCTTCAAAATCATCTTGACATCATGTATGTCAACATCACTATCACCAGTGATAATCAAGTCATCCACATAGCTGACTAATAGCATGATCCCTCTTATCTCTCTATCTCACATAAAGTGAAAAATCTGCATTTGATATCTGAAATCCAATGGTAACAAGATACTTCCCAATCTTTTTTGACCATGCTTTGGGTGCGTGCTTTATGCCATGTAAGGCTTTGCATAACCTGCATACAAAATTTGGGTGTAGATCACTCTCGTAACGTAGTGGTTGTATCATGTAAACTTCTTCTTGCAAATCACCATGCAAGAAGGCATTCTTTACATCCATTTGATGTAAATACTAACCCTTTGCTACAGCCATAACAATGACAGCTCTCACAGTTGCTATTCTTGCAACCGGACTGAATGTCTCTTCATAGTCAATGCCATAAGTCTACGCATAGCCTTTGGCCACCAATCTTACCCTATATCTGCTTACTGAACCATCAACATTATGCTTGACTTTATACATCCACTTACATCCAATTGCCTTCTTTTTCTTAGGCAAAGGTACTAACTCCCATGTTGCATTTGTATCCAATGCTGCCATCTCCTCATTCATGGCATCTTCGCATTTCTTATTTTCAAGTGTCTCATAAAAATAAGTGGGCTCCAATTCTTGTATTTCTTTAATCGTGTAAACATAATGATGGGTTGTATATCCATTATATCTCAATCTGTCAGGGTTCCTAATCCTCATAGACTTACATACACCTCGATCATTGCCACGTGTCCTCAAAACTGTCCCCGTTCTCCATACACCAGGAGTAACCACAGATGGGATGCCAAGCTCCTCATCAAGGCTCTGCTCAGAGTCACTAGAGTCACCATCCACATATGAGTGACCTGCTGACAGATCATTACAAGAGATTGATCTACCTTTTCCTTCCCTTTGCCTAGTATATGTGTACCTACATTTGTCCTCAACCTGCTTGACCATGGGCTAATATTGGATCCACTACTAGAGGATTCTCCAGGTCCACTAAGCACCTGCGTTTGTTGCTCTACATGTGGTGCAGCATTAGCAGTTCATACATCTACATCTTTTGTTGCCTTAAATGTTGGTGTATAGCAGCTACTCATCTCGTCAAAGAAAACATCTGTGCTTACTCGCATCTCACTAGTGGTATGGTTATAACATCTATAACCTTTCTGATCCATAGTATAACCAATGAAGATGCATTTCTCTACCTTTGGATCCAACTTTGTTCTCACGTCATCAAGAACATGCACATATGCAATACACCCAAACACTTTCAAGTGAGACACATCCGATCTTTAAGACCTAGAACTTGATCTTCTAGACTAGTTCTTGGATAAGTTTCTTATTTTGCATCTCTAGCTGTTGGGTTTCACTGGCGGTTATCCCATTGTAGTTTTTATCCTATTTTCCTTTATTATTCCTTCTTGGATATACTTTTCTATGGTTATCCCGATCTTCTAGTTTTTCTCACTTGCTTCAACAATCTTTTATTAATGTCCATTGTTCCCATCTAGATTCGTCTGATTTTTTATAAGAAACTAACTAGCTATGGGTAAATGTGGGTACTTTTATAATGTCCTTCAAATTTCTTAGATATTTCAACTACACCCCTTTAGTTCATCAAGACACATGGTCTTCCCTTTCGTCCATGTTGGTTGTATCTAATTCATGCACTGCTAGTTTGGCCTCATACACTCTATTCTCATTTGTAACTCATGCCCGGATACTTGGACAAATTGATGGATACATGGGAATAGGATTCCTAAAGCTGGCATTGGACGAAGAACCAGTATTAGTCAAAAATCAAGAAAAAGCAAAAAAGTCAAACTATGTTGACCAAAATCGAAGGGCACCATTGGAAAGAGGACATCGAACTGGATCAAAAAGCTAAAAGCCACTTTTCCAAAAAGCAGTTCCAAGGTAAAAAAGCAAGGCTTTGGAGCTATAAAAGCACAAATCAAGAACTTTGGCTTTTATGAATATTTAAATGAGAAAAAGCAAAAACAAGTAGATAAAGCAAAAGCAAAGCAAGGAGCTTGCACCCTCTTGGAGAATCAAGTATATAAAGAAGCTTGCACCCTCTTGGAGAATCATAAAATTTTTGGAGAGCCATCTTGGGAGACCCATCTTTGAAGCCTTGATCATCATCTTCATCATCAAAATCTCCCTCTCCACCCTTAACCTCTGTCCTACTTGCAACCGCACCTCTGTCGAGCTGAACCACCAGTTTTTGTTGTTGCCCTAGAGCTGCCTACTGCTTGCCCCGCCCGCAACCCAGAGCTCAACTCAGCTTGTTCTGCCAGCGTCTCCCATTCTACTGGCTTTTTTGCCACCCAAGGGTACCTTCTGCCAACGGCGCCGCCATCCTAGAGCTGGCATTTTTGCCACCTGTTTGCCAATTTTTTCACTGTTGCGTTCTCCTCCACCTACTTGCAACAGCTTGTCGCCCCCAATAGCACCACCTGTTAGGCCGCCTTCTTTCGAGAGATACCACCAACTAAAGTACTGCCGCCACCTTCCTTTTGATGAGATTTTTCTAAGCAACAAAGACTTCATTCAGATATTGGATATTGGTACTAGCCCGGTCTAAGACTCTTGTGGGTCTTCCTAGTGGTGAGCTCAAGTATCAGAGATCTTGTACCTCGACCCTGATTTCACCCGGACCTCGACATCGGAACTCTTGTTTGATATTGTATACATTTGTAGTATTGGTCTTGGCTTGGAGAGCCAGTGGATTGTTTTTGAAATAAATTCCTGAAAAAGAGGTGGGGCCTATTCCCTGCTCAACGTGGTGTACTATGTAAAACCCCTATGCCCATCTCTCTCTCTCTCCCTTGTCTCTCTATCTATATCTGTTGGACACGTGGTTGAATCTATCATTGCACGCCCCACTGGGCTTACACCATTCCTCCATGCTGGTTGTATCTAATTCATACACTCTTTAGTAAGAGTCTAGGCCTCATGTAGTGCCAGTCTAGCCTCTTCCTTGATGAGATTAATTCTATCTTTATCCACCCATGTCTAGATGTCTTTGACTACTTTTCGATTCTCTTCAGCATGGCTTCTACCTTTTGTTGGGGTGTTGCTACATTAGCAATGGCTTCCTCTAGCCTCTCCTTGATTTTCCTTATCACTTGATCTTACCTAGTCACTCTAACCTGACACTATTTCTTTTACTAAGCTCTTGTTGGTTTTAAACAAACCCAACCATTTGTGCTTTGATATTATTATATTGATGTAGCTCAAGAGTAGTAACTCTATGGGGTCTTTTTCTACTTTTGTCTACCTTTCTTTCAGGGCATCCTTGAGCCTCTAGATCTCCTTGGGGCCTTCAGCTACACACATCTATACGTAATCCAATGTCCCTTGCTAAGCCCAATATGCATCACCCCAAAGTGTTCCTGGAGTGTATGGATCGATAATCAATATCGTTCCAATTCTCAATGGATGATCAATGAATAGGCGGAACTATTTCTAAGAACTTTACTATATCTATATGCAGTGTGACAGAGCATTAATTGTTTCTTGTGTGACAAGGGAAGATTTCTTCTAATTGCTTGATGGTTTTGATGGGGATCCTTTATAGTCTCCACCTCCATCCTTGTAGCACTTAGTGTGCAATAGGCATTTTCTTTCTTTAGGTCTACTCCATCTCTAGCTTTTTGCTTGGTTGGCTGCTTAATTTCTTGTCTCCAAAATTAAATTTCTTTTTCTAGGGCATCCGAGGGGTGGCAACTATTTGTTTGGCTTAGGTGGCTCTATAGACTCAATGCGATTTGGCTTTGATGTTTTTTCTCTTCCTTGTTCTCATAGTTGTTGGCGTACGGTCATACGATATGCTACGGTACATTACCGTATAGGGATTTACCGTACCATATGAAATTTTTGAATAAGATACGATAAAGTACAATTTTAAAATAGATTATCAATTTGAAAGGATAGAGAGCATACATGTTTTTCAAGCTAAAATTCCATTAAAAAATAAGTACAAACAAAAGTACAAAGCATAGTACTAAGGGCAGCCACTAGCTAGACTGTAAGATCTGTGGAATGCACATGCAGGCGCATCAATATCGAAGATCTCACTAAGATCATCTATAGGCACCTTTGAGCCCTCGTTGAAGTCGCCATCGCTAAGGAGGTTGCCGTCCTTGTCAAACTTGGGCCCTGTGACCTCTTGTGAGAAGCCAAGGGGAGAATCCTCATCTTCAAGAGTGGTTGAAGAGCTATTGAAACTCTGCCACATGTAGGTCTGCACCGTCCCCCTCAAACCTCGACAAATGGTGCATCCGTAGGTGCCTACTTGCACTCCTCTCCCACTAGCTAGACGTTCGCCTCAAGCTCTATAGATCTTAGCATAGATCCTCTTCTCCTTCTCATCCTATGCTTTATGGACACTCTCAAGAATGGCCCCTATCAGCTTGAATGTATCCACATTCACCTACAGTTTACAAATTACATAATCAGTGAATCACATTAATGATTATACACATATTAGTAAATATATCCCAATATGAAATATAACAGCTTGGCAAGTCCTATACCTGTCGTGTCGATTATGATCCACGAGCATAGCAAGTTAGAGTTGAAGAAGCCATCATCCACACACTTTGCCTACATGTGGCTTTTATTGGAGCGGCTCTATGATATCAAGTCGATGCAAAAGAGCTTTGCCTAAAGGAGGAGTTTTGGCAAGCTGTGCGCACCATCATCATTGCAGTCACACCCTTCTATAGGGTTTTGTGCATGATGGACATGGAGCGGGCCACCTTGGACCTCCTCATTCACTGCATGAGAGAGGCCATTGTGAAGTTGCGCACTTCTCCTTCCATCGATGAGGAGAAGCATAAAGACATTTTGGCCATCGAAGAGGTGGAAGTGGATACGAAGACCTATCCATGGTCTAGCCGCCTTATTGCATCCAGCCTACAAATTGTTGGCCCTTCAACAAATTGGAGTTACTTTAGGACCACGATGTTTTCTTGTCAAAAGCATTGCCAGAGGCGGATCATGGGAAGTTTCTAGAGGAGCTCATTAGCTATAACTACCAAAGGGGGGAGCTGCATTTGCATCTTCCACTTGTTGGAAGAGGGAATCAATGGTGAAGCCTCTCTTTTGGTGGGAGACATTCGGGTATGTGCATAGCTGCCTCCAAAAGGTGGCTTTGAGGATCTTAGTGCAGGATTGCTCTTCGGGTGCATGTGAGAGGACCACATAAAGATACGCAATCGCTTAAGCACATGACAACTAGAGTAGCTAGTGTATTGCCACGCTAACTTGTGCATGGTATGTGCCATGCACAAGATGGATTTGATGTGAAGAAGGTGACAATGGATGAAGTATCCACCATCACTTCCTTCATCCACATTAACTTGCACATGTCCTCCATGAGTAAATTAATGTAATGGGAGACACAAGGAGTCCACACTATGGAGGGATAGTGCTTCTCATTGATCAAATGCCCCATCCACCGAGATGGCAATTTGATGCATTGTCGGTGACAACTTGCACCACATTCTTTGGGTTGACCTACATACCACGGTCCACAAGTTATAACATATATCATGTATGGAATTATGAATGTAATATCGTCATGATTCATATGCATCTTGAAATTTTGTAACTCACCTCCATAATTTCTTGCTTGATATAGCGATATATGAACTCGACCAAGGTCTTCCTCGTTGCCTTTCTAGAATCCACAGCCCACACAAAGTAAGTGCCAAGAGGGAAAGAGATGATTATGTTGATAATACCCCTCTTCTTTCGATCGCTCCATCCATAGGAGAGGTTGCTACATCCGTACTTGGACCATTCCACTGGCACGGGATCGAGAGACCTATCAATTCTCTCCTTCTCTTCATCGAGCCTCTTAGTGCACGTGTCAGAGTAGCCTACATCGGTCCATCCTCCACATGGATCCACATGCGCAATGGCTTTTAACATTGTCTTCATTGCTCTACTTTAATCACATGGAATGAAAGATTGCACTCAATAATGGTGTGTGCAATCTCCACCTCCGGTAGGCGTTGGCATTCTTGGAGATGCAAAGACAAGTAGAGACCCTCCAGTGGCTTTGGCAAGAGTGGCTTGCCACTTTGTTTGCTCAAATCTTTGCCTCTTTGTGGAGGTGGAGGCGGAGGCGAAGGCTTGGACGGTGGCGGAAGCAGCTATGGAGGTGTCAGGGGAGGATGTATTCACCTCCAGCACCAGAGAGATGACCACATCATATACCAGTTCCTACCACTATCTTCGTCACTCGCTCCATCCCTAATCCTCTTGAACATGTCATCGGGATACACTTAGGGGGACTTGCATACATGGCATAACCCCCCTACCTTTGCGAGATGTTGGAGAATCCTTGCGATGCCGCTTGAATAGTTTTTGCCATAATACCAATAAGTCCACTTACATAACTTGGACTTTTTGATGGCTTTCTCAAAATGGATAGTGTGCAGCTTGAATGCTTCATTCACCTCCTTCACCATTGTGATGGGCTTGCAGCTTGAGAGAGAAAGAGGGATAGGTCAGAGGCCCGAGGGAGAGAGGGGGACTTGAGAGGGAGAGAGAGAGAGAGAGAGAGAGGATAAATCCTAAAGGCTAAAGCCTAGGACCTAAGGGGGGGGAGAGAGAGAGAGAGAGAGAGAGAGAGAGAAAGAACAGCTATGGCTTGAACTTGTCTATGGCTTGAGGATGGCTAAGGCTAGAGCTTGAGCTTCTGATGAAGAGAGGAGATTTATAAAGGGAGGCCAAAGGCCCACGTTAGGCCAAGAAAGTTACAAAACAGCCATAAACGGCCAGTTTTGAAAAAAACGATCAGACACAGTCAAAAGCAGCAACGATCGAAAACTATTAAAAAAATATTTTTCTGGTCCGTATGATATCGTAATGTATGACAAAATCGTACCTCATACGAGAGAAACTATGCTTGTTCTATTATTGTTGTATGTCTTGTTCCTTAAGATGTTCTCTTCTTCAGCAATATGCTTGGCCAACTCTTATTTCTCTATGATTATATCTTTGTGCGAACTCTTATTCCTCTAAAGCTACTCCTCCTTGGAATAGAGCCTTGAGATATCCTCTGATCTTAGTTTTGTTCTTTGGTTTTGTCACCTTCTCCATCTTATCTTTTATATTATTATTTAAAATTTCTATCTAGAATACTTTGAAATTCTCCCTTAACTGCCTTTACTAATTCGCAGTTTCTCTTGGTCCCTGCAGTATAGCTTGTGAACCAGGTTATCATCTCCACCGCAAACCTTATTTTCTCTTATCTATCCTCGTCCAAGTTGCTGATGATTTTGTACTCCTTGGCTCTTCCTTTCAGCATCCCAAACTATTGGATGAGATGTTTCTCATCTCCTACCTCGATTTTATTTCATCCTCCATGGGAAGCTTGACACTTCTACTACATACAATGGAGAGAACTTCACCTTCTTGGGTAGCTGCCTTTCTCCATGCAAATTGAATTGAAGCTCCTCCCATGGAAGTTCTACAAATTCTATCTATTCAAATTATTTGAGGCTTACGCTATCCATTATGCATGCCTCTCGACTTCTTTGAGAACAACAAAAATCAAGTATTCAAATTCCACCATCTTGTTGTGCCAGTCAATTGGGTTGGGTGATGATAGAGAATAAGAAACATAGATAGCACGGTTGAAAAGAGTAGCAACACTCAACACAAGAGGTAGGGGTGAGCATGTACTGATCTGACTTCCCTACCCATTTTTCTTTACTCAATATTTATGGCCATTTTCTTCAATATCACTGGCATCGTCTAGTCCCACAAGTGTCTCTTCTTCTTCTATTATGATATCAATCATAAGCACATCATTCTAGATTTGGAGTGCTTTATGGATTGTTGAGATGTCAAGCTCAACATGCATTGATACTCAAGACGTGTCTATGTGACCATTCCACTTTCATACCATTGGCGTGTTTGATAGCTATCAACACGATGGATATTTGAGTATGATTATACAACTCGACTATACCTACTAGTCCAACTGAGTTAAGCTATACTTATCTTGTCATCTCTCACCTACTTAGCATGTTCACATTATGGACCGCTTGTGTATAGTACTGACTAGTTGATGCTAACGCAAAAGCTCTAGAGCCTCTACTACATGGCTCCAATAGTGTGGCTTGACAAATGTTGTAGGGTCAACTGCTATAGGGCATGCCGCCCTCCTTGCTATAAAGAGAGATGCTTGTGTTGTAGCTTGCTCTAAGAGCTCTGTTCTCTTCTCTTGGCTTACATTTGGGTAAAACTGCACCTCACGCCTAGACTCATGGAGAAGGTGAGCTCTCACCTTGTTTTCCCCACTTGCTCGTGTGTATGGGCATAACCTACAGCACCATTGACGTGAACCTCCCCTGCTTCCAGGTCTCTGGGCATTCATCTCTTCGTACCAAGACCAATTTGAACCCTTGCCCCCAACACGGGCTGATGTTGCTCGAGAGGAAGAGGCCATTGAACTTTGAAGGCTGGCCGTTGATGGCACTGGGACCTGGGTAGCTTAGATGGAGGTGTGGGCCTGTGGCGCACTCAAGGCTCAAGCCTCAAGAACCTGTGTTGGTGCAATCACTACATAGCAGCACAGGTTCTATGGCGCACTCAAGGCTCAAGCCTCAAGAACCTATGTAGTGTACACTGCAGAGCAGAGATGGAGGAGAGCAGCGATGGAGGAGTAGAGATGGAGGAGAGCAAGTGTGCACATGTGACAGCAGAGACGGAGGAGAGCACTCAGCAGAGATCGCTCGCACAACAGTAGATACGGAGGAGAGTAAAGATCGACAGGCTTTTTTTCAAACATAAAATGAGTTGAAGCCTTCCAAAAAGAAAATCTCATTTTTTTCTTCACGTCTCCAAATAGAGCTCCCAGTCGTCCCACAGAATAAACATGTCCCCTGATAGGGTATGGTCGTCTCCTGGTGACGAACGGAACATTGGATGTCCCCCCTGCAGAGGGACGCATCCTCGCATGAAAGGGAGGCTGGGATTGCATTCCCTCGCCTGGGACGGGTGTCCCCTGTGACTATGATGCACACATGCTTTAAGTACTCATCTTTATTCTTGGATGATTGAAAAATAATAATAATAATAAAGGATGCGCTATTGCTTTTAGTTTTTAGCTTTTTGGAGAAAAGCAAACTGAATCACATATTTGTTATAAAGCGAAGGGTGGCGGAATTCGATGGGGGTGTGGCGCATCACCTTGGCGATCGCAAACTGAATCTCTTTTCTCCTTGGGTGGCTGGTTGCCAGAGAGCACAGAGGCGACATCCAGGCGCAACGTGTTGTACGTGGGCTGGCTGCAGGAGTCGCATCCAGGCATAACATGGTGTATGTAGGCTGAGTAGGTTTGCGCAAGCCTGCACGATAAGAAACGCACAGGTGGCGTATAGTTGCAGGCTATTGCAAAAGGTGGGCGCACGCTCGCATGTGTGTGTGTGCGCGCCATTGGGCACTCGCGCATGCGCGTGGGTCGTTGGAGGAGACACTGCTGCTCTCTGCTGCTGTTGTGGCCGCTTTGTGTGGGCTGTACGGCCACAAAGGACTGCTGTTGATGCAACTGCTGCTGTGCTGCTGTCATACGACAGTGATGCTATTTTCAAACCATGGGCTAGAATGTGTGTGTACTTAGTGGATGTATTGTTTGGATGCATTGAGTGCCTTCATATGCTCATGTTTGTGCCTCCAATCGTGGGTCGTGTGGGATGCCCATGGGCATAAGGCTTGCGAGCAACCCTTAGACTGTTACTTTAGAGTAGGTAGAGCAACTTGAGGAGCATATTGTTTGCGAATACCTATGTGTCATGCATGTGTGTCATATGTAGAATGATGCATGGTTTTGTTTTTGGCTAACATAGGTTATGTGTTTTCACTTGGTTTTAGACTTTTAGTCCAGGTTCTGAAGGAACAAGCAAGAGTTGTTCGTCAGTTTGACATGACGGTGTGATATTATTGTGCAGGATGATTTTTTTTTTCATCACCCAGATGCACTTGAGGGCCATTGTGTTTGTCATATGGGGAGTCTTTGCTCATAAGATGCCTTACTGTGCCATTGAGTGCAATCGAGGATGCTTGCTTTTTTTTCAAGAGGGGGGTATGTTACGACCCTGTGTTTTCTCTGGACAATAAGCAGGTGGGCACGGTCATGGGATGGATAGTGTGAACGGGATCATCTTGGAATCGAGAAAGAAACCCATGTGTGGCCAGCCTAAGTGTGAAGGGGACAAAAGGATTTTAAGGTTACAAAGTTTTAAAACCTTGGATGATTTGAAAATAATAATAATAATAAAGGATGCGCTATTGCTTTTAGTTTTAAGCTTTTTGGAGAAAAGCGCATATTTGTTATATGAAGCGAAGGGTGGCGGAATTCGATGGGTGTGTGGCGCATCACCTTGGCTACCGCAGACTGAATCTCTTCTCCTTGGGTGGATGGTCGCCAGAGAGCACAGGCGACATCCAGGCGCAACGTGTTGTACGTGGACTAGCTGCAGGAGTCGTATCCAGGCGTAACATGTTGTACGTAGGTTGAGCAGGTTTGCGCAAGCCTGCAGGATAAGAAACGCACAGGTGGCATACAGGGTTGCAGGCTACTGCAGAAGGTGGGCGCACGCTTGCATGTGTGTGTGTGCCATTGGGCGCTCGCGCGTGCACTATTGGAAGAGGCGTTGCTGCTCTCTACTATTTTTGTGTGGTCTGTATGGCCAGAAAGGACTGCTGTTGATGCTCATGCTGCTGTTATACGATAGTGATGCTATTTTCAAACCATGGGTGGCTATGGGCTTATTTCCCCAAACCTTTTTGGTGAAGGAGACTAGAGATAGTCTTTTCTCTTTCTCTCTTTCATCGTGATTGCCGGCCTTGTTGAAGAGACTTGGATACAAAAGATCAAGCTACATATACACGGGATGATGTGTTGTTCCTCTTTGTCTTGAACTTATGTGTATTTAGGGGTTGCTTAACATGTCTTTTATCTTTCTCTCTCTGGGATATGGAAAAAGCACGGGGTATTGCTATGGAAATCAACCCTGGTTTTTGGCACCGTACTTGGATGGTATATCTGTGGGTTTCTCATGGAAACAGGACATTGGTTTTCGAGAGGAAACAAGACATTGGTTTTCGAGAGGAACCAGGCCTATGGTTTATGGGATACAGGTCTTTGGTTTCATGTGGAAAACATGTCTTTGGATTCATGTGAAAAGGTTGTAGTTTTCTCAAGGTTACATGCAAGCTGTGGCTATAGGGAAGGACATGGTATGGTACATCCCTCCTGTTGTTTGGGAATAAGTTTGAAGGATCCATGGTAGAGATGGAGAAGACCTTTGGAAAGCAGGTAGGTATTATATAGGTGTGCCTTCTCTATGGTATGTTGTGCTGTAATAACGAGAGTTCTCTTTTGAAAGTTCTAGGTGAAACTACAAGGGATTCTGTTGGTGGAGGATTCTACAAGTTGTACTTTGTACTCAAATTTAATCAAGTAAAGAAATACCGCAAGGGGCGCCACTGCATTTTAGGGCCAATCGGTGTCCATGTGTACTGTTTGTAGGAGCACTCTAGCTCCCCCTATTTGTTTTCCTTTTCCAAGTCCTCAAAGGTTTTGAATTGTTTTGTGTGCGAGTGTTTGTTTCACTGCTCGTCAAGTTTCTGAAGGTCGGTTTCAATGGCCTTCCTTCCTGAACTTGCTTTGTTGACATCACCATTGGGTGCCTTTCCATCCCGACTTAAATCTTTAGAAGGAGTTAAACCAAATCTGAAATTTGGCTTGGAACCACCATAAATGGTAGGATATCTAAGAATGGTGAGAATTAATAAGGAATTCTTTGCAAACTTTCCAAAAGTTAAGGCATTCGAATCAGCCCTACCTCCACTCTTTGCCAGTCCTCTATATGCATATTTGTCTTCCTAGGTCTTGGCATACATAATTACTTCTTGGAGAGTAGAAGGCCTTTGTACTCTTACATATATCCTAATATTTTCTTTGAGACCCTTGATGTGTTTTAGCATCGTAAAATTTTCACTAAATCAATCCACATGGAGAATGAGCTTCAAGAACTTTTGTGTATTCCTTGACTTTGCCAAAGCTTTGTTCCAGTCATCCCATTCACCAATAAACTTATCATTTCTCAACTTGGAAGTAAAGGCATTCTTTATTTCACCCTTAAAAGCACCCCATGTAGTGGTCTCATATCCATTGTCATGCAAGTGTCACCCCACCAAGTGTGTGCATACCTCTCTATATAGAGTGAAGCAAAGTACACCTCAGCACAATCACTTCTTGGGTTTATCTCAAAGTACATATCCAACTTATCAACCCACTCATCATATTCTTCATTGCTTGATCCCTCCCCTTTGAGCTTTGAGAAGACCACCTTGTCCTTGTTGATACCCTTGAGCTCATCATCATCCTCTTTGGCATTACCCATGTGTGGCCTCTCGAGTGGAACATCATGATCCCACGACCCATCCACGCATAAAATTAAATGCTACACGCTTTCCTTTTGCATCATTGCGTGATGTAGACAGAATATGTGTAGGTAAACTTCTAAAAGAGACTTTGGTGGAAATTTTTCCTTGTTACCCAATTGCACATGCACATTGCCACCTGAATTCTTGTGTTGATTCATGAAGTCTTCAAGTTGTCGAGAAGGACTCAAGCCTTTGCGTTGATCCATCACATTTGCATCACGTTGCGTAGGTGACTTCTCCACCAGCTACTTTTGGACGGATTCCCCTTTGAAAGCCTCTAGCAAGAATGTGTGATTCCAATTCAAGCTTTCAACCAAGGTGGCTTGATTCTTATTCACGCTTTCAATCAAATTCCCAAGTGTATTTTCTTGTTAAACTTGGCGATTATTAATGGTTTGAAGGATTGCACACATTTTTCAACTATTAATTGCATTTCATTGTTCACCAAAGTCACTTGTATACCCGAGCACGCATGTCCACTTGCATTAACAATGGTATTAGTGGACAACTCCCCAATAGCATATACTAATGCTTTATCAACTTCAGTATCCTCTTTCAGCATGAGCACATTATCCTCATTTGCCATATCTTCCAACTCTTCAAGCATTGCCTCTTTTGCTTTGCAAGGTTTCCTTTGAGCACGACTAAAAATAAGAAATGTAAAAAAAACCTCAAAACTTATCAAAATTTGGATATTTTTGGTTCTATAGAGAGCTCTAGGTGTGTACTACCCAACTATGTAAAAGCAATAAAATTTCAAAGTGTCTTAGTATTCTCTGTTTTAGAGTTGCTAAAAATCAATTTTCGGTCCGAAAACCTTGAATATTGGTCCAAATATTGGTTTGTTTGGCTTGTTAGGAGGCTATTAGTTGGTAATATATACACCTCAAAAGGTTTGACTAAAGTCAAAGTTCAAGTATACTCTGTTTTGACTTTTATAAAAACATCAACTATACTCTTTGACTAAGTCAATAGTGTCCAAATCAAGTGATCCTAGGTTTGTTGGGAAGCTAATGGCATGTACTATCCAACTATGTGCTCGAATCCCAAAATTAATACGTAGTTTTTTACTCGGTCCACTTTTGTTCTTGTAGTGAACCTTGTCGATTGGACAAGCAAATGGTATTAGAATTGGACACTTGAGGGCTCCAAAAGTGTCCCCAATTGCATTGGCGATGTCTTGGAGTCATCCACAAGCATGTACAACACCAATTAGTATCCTTATGAACATCCAAGATCAACTCTAAGTGTCATGCATGCGTATTTTGTAAAACTGTTGGCATCATTGCCTTTGTTTTAGGGCCAAATCTTTATAATCCAAAGTATCAATTCAACCATATCATCATTATTTTCAATCTCACAATCCAATGTACACACCAAATGCATTCCAAAAGTTACATATTCTTGCCATTTGTAATTACTATTGGATTTGAAAGAAGATGCTTTGCATACTCACAGACAAAACATGCACACGAGCTCGGAGAGTGCCAGAGAATAGCGATAGTTGGAATGTACACCAATAAGATAATGAATGAGTGGAGTAAAACTCTAGTAGTCCTAGCACTAGGGCTAACGTGGCTGCTAACACACTAAGGGTGTGTTCTCAAATCGCAGACACCCCTACCAGCACAGGGTAAAAAGTGCTCGCGATCAGTTCAATTCACACCTGAACTTCTAGGAGGTAGAAGGCTAACAAACCCGCCCTGAAGTGAATGCCGTGAAACGAATATAGGGTGTAGCAAACTACCCTGGTAGAGGTAATAATTTCATAGCTTATCAAAAAGCTTCAAACTTCTCCCTAAAAAGAGGCTTGGTAAATCCATATGCCACATTGGCCTATGTCGACACGTAGATCAAGGCTATCTCTCTAGCATGGAGCCATTCCCTGACATAGTGAATGCATCTCAATGTGCCTCTTTTGTGCGTGAAAAATTGGATTCTACGCAACTACTAATGCGCATTGCCTATCAATGCAGAGGGTGGTAGCAAACTATTGTCCGATACCAAGATCAGCCAAAAGATAGTGGAGCCAAACACACTCCATAGTATCTACGAACGCTACCCTATATTCAGGTTCACAACTCGATGTGGCTACTATTAGCTGCTTCTTACTAAGCCATGAGATGCATGAGCTGCCAAGAAGAAAACAGTATCCATTGGTGGATGCTCGTGTCGAAACATCTTGCCAGCCACTATCGGTGTAGGCAGACAATCATAAAGAAGACGCACTACTGTAAAACAATGCAAAGTGTTGAGTGCCTTGAAGGTAGCAAAAGACACGCTTCACTACTTGCCAATGCATAGTGCTAGGACAATGCATAAACCTGCTCAATTGTGACACTACATACTGAATACCCAGACAAGTATTGCACAAATATATAAGGCATCCGACAACTCACTAATAGGTGGCTATATCAAAGGGCTCAAAAGAGTCCTCAATTGACAGTCGAAGACCGAGTTCTACAGGAGTAGAAATAGGTTTGCAATCTGTCATTCAAAAGCATTTCAAGAGTTTTTGAATGTATCTTCTCTAAGGTAACATGATGCCCCTCTCAGCTAGAACAAACTAGATACCCAAATAGTAATGCAAAAGATCCATGTTGGAAACATCAAATATATTCTGCAAGTCATTGATGAAAGCTATAATGTCTCCTCATCAGGGCCTATCATGGAGCAAATCGTCCATGTATAAAGATTGAGGAGGATAAGAAGATGATCCTTGTCTTTGTGGACATAAAGAGTTCTTTCAATGGGGATATTCTGAAGGAGGCAAGAGAGCAAATATACACGTATCTTCTGATACCAAGTACGAGAAGCTTGTTTAAGGCCATATAGTGCTTTGCGAAGTCTGCATATCTGATGCTCTGCACCCTACTGAACAAAACCAGGAGGTTGTATGATATAAATCTCTTTCTATATAGATCACGATTCTGAAATACAGTTTTGACATCCAACTGATGCATGTTCCATCCTTTATGCACAGCCAATGCAACCAACGTCCGAATGGTTGTCATACGTGATATAGGTGAAAAAGTCTCATCATAGTAAATGCCTTCCCTCTAGACATAGCCCTTGGCGACTAATTGAGCCTTATACCAATCAATAGAACCATCAGGCTTCCGTCTATACGCTTGTCGACATGCAGATCACATAACTCCCATGTATCATTTTTGGCAATGGAATCCAATTTTGAACGCATGGCTGAACCCAATTGTCATCCTCGCAAGGCATCAAAGTGAGAAAGTGGTTCCTAAATCAATGTAGTACAGCGACAAGGTCTATGTCTACAAAATGAGATGCATGTCTAGAGGTAGCTCAAGTCCTTGGCAAAGGCTCATGTAGCTTGATGTCACGCAAAGTAGCTTGGAGCTAGCACAAAATCCATTGAGAATCACGAATAGCTACATCCTCTTTAATTAATGCATCACCCAAGTCATCCGAACTAAAGGGTTGTTGATCCGAAGCAATACAGATATTGTTAAACTACTCAATCTACTAATGGGCTACAACAACAAGTGGTTGATGAGTCAAAGCCAAGACGGTCTCAGAGGAGTCAGCACCAGTACCAAACAAAGACAGTAATGTATCAAATACATCCAAAGCACCAATGGGTGGTTGTAATCAACAAGAAAGCATGGGTTGAGATGCATATTCATCAAAGATGACATCTTTGGATACAATCAACTTCCGACTGGATGGAACATATAGCAGATATTCTTTGCTTTCACTGCTATATCCCACAAAGATACATTTCAAAGCCTTTACTTCAAGCTTATGTATGTGTTATGTTGGTACATGCACATAGGCCAAACAGCCAAAAACACACATAGGAGTAATGACTAGAACTCTGCCATTTCAGGCTTCATAAGTTGTCATAGATTTCAAAGCCTTAATGGGACGATGGTTCAGTACATAATTGGCACACATGACCACTTCAAGCCAAAATCTAGAAAACGGATCCTTGCTTTTGAGAAAACATTTGGCCATTTCCATGAGTGTCTGCTTCTGACATTTAGCTACACCATTCTGTTGTGGTGTATAAGGAGTAGTACTTGATGAGAAATCAATAAACTCATTTGACAAATATTTTTTCCTCTCTCTGTGCGCAATGTCAACAACTTATGATTGCAAGCATTTTTAGGAAGAGAAATAAATTGATAGAAAGCTAAGAAGGCATCTAACTTGACTTTCAAACCACACACCCAGCAGAAGTGTGTTTAGTCATCAATAAAAGTCATGAAGTACAGATGTCCACTGAAAGAGGAAACCTGCATAGGACCACAGATATCATTGTGCACTGGTTGCAATAGGCGAGTAGCACGGACAGTGCCATATTTTGGATGTTGCCATATATATAGGCAGTGATGTGTGTGAACACACTTAGGACCACCGGGGTACTTTTTTCCTCTTTAGGAGGTTTTTTTCCTCGGCTTGTATATATACATCATTCTAGGGCTAACTTATCTGTGTACATTAACACAATCTAATACACTTTGTGTTGTGTGCATTCTTGCTTCTTCTTCTCCAAGCTTTGTGTGCTTTCCTGCAACCCTAATTCCAACAATTGGTATTAGAGCAGGCATCGGCTCCCAGGGCTACGCCGTCAGCACCCTCCGACTCACGTTCTCCGATTGAGGTGAGCTTTCATGAGCGCTTGCAGGTCCCTATACTCTGCAGGTGAGGTCGTTTCGGGCTCCGTTTTTGCATTGCAAGTTCTGCACAGGTGTTTTCGTCATTTTCTCCAGAAATTTTATCAGTGCAGTTTTTTGCTAAACAGGCATACATATTCTATTGTGGACCGTGCTACATAGCACGAGTTGTTTTTCGTTCAGTCTTTGCTTCATTACACGTAGCTTTTGCATCAGTTTCAGTCAGTGGTGGCCATGGCTGATAATAGCAATGATGTATTTCGCATGTTGTCTGCTGATGACAAACTGGATGGAGACAGCAACTACCCACTTTGGACATACATGATGCAGCATGTTTTGGTTGCAAAAGGAGTGTGGAACATTGTGCAGGATATGGATGTACGTCCAGGTTCTGTGGATGTAGGATCTGTTGAGGATGTTGTAGGTTCTAGCAGCTCTATTATTGCTACTGTTTTATCCACTGCTGAACAAGCTCGTTTTGGGATGGTAAAGATGCGCAGGCTCATGCCTTGATTGCACTTTCTGTCAAACGTAACATCACCCCATATATTCATTCAGCTAAAACAGCAAAACAGGCTTGGGATATTCTAGCTGGTTTATACGCAGGTCGTAACGAGGCAAAAATCTCTTACTTGCGTAAAGAGCTAGAATCGAAGATTATGCAGGAAGATGATGACATGAATGTTTTTCTTTGCTGAGATTAAAGATCTCAAGGAACAGTTGATTTCTGCATGTGAGATTATTCCTGATCATTCTCTTGTGCAAGCTGTTCTTGATGCTTTACCTGAGTCATATCAGACTTTTGCTTTACCTGAGTCATATCAAACTTTTGCTTCCACGTGGAGACTTGTTACTGAGGACAGACCTGATATTGTCAAGTATGATACTTTAGTCAACAAGCTCTTGCAAGAAGCACAGTCCAGGCAACACAAGGCTAGGCAGCGTGCAGTTGATCAAGCATTTATTGTTGCCCAACAGAGAAGAAGTGGTAAGGCAGTCCCTTCCACTGTTTCCTCTCCTATTAGTAGGTCTGCAACTTCTTCTCCTTCCACCACAGGTAGCAGCAACAAGTCTGAGAAGGCTCTTGATAAAGGCAAGCCAAACTGATCATGTCATTAAGAATTACCCTAAGCTAAAGGCTAAAAAGGCAAAGAAGAAAGAGTCAAATGCAGGCACCATAGCGGATGCTTCTACAAATGCAGATTCTGTAAATGTTGTGCAGGATACAGAATGGGCGTTTAGCGTGTATTGCCAGTATGACCCATCTGTACATAATGCATGTTTGGCAGTTTCTGTTGACTCTCATGTATGGTATTTTGACAGTGGTGCTACAAAGCACATTACCTCGCATCGTGATATATTCACTTCTCTTGAGGCTCTCCCTAATGGAGATACTGTCACGTGCCAATAATGCTTCTTACCCAGTGAAGGACATTGGTAGAATTATGCTTACTACTGCTGCAAATGGCAGCGCTTTCACACTTTCAGATGCTTTGTATCTACCAAGGATAAAGAAGAATCTATTGTCTGTCTCTGCGCTTGCTAGACTTGGACTTGTAGTCAAATTTGTGGATGACAGATGTACTGTTTATGATTTGACTTCTGGTGATACGATTGTTGTATCTAGCACCTTGTTTCGTGGGATGTATAGAGTCAATTCTTATAACAAGTGTGTGGAAGATTGAGCAAATGCAGTTTCTGATGAAAAGGCAGTTTCAGATACAAAACTATGGTATGCTCGTTTTGGTCATCTGAACTTTGCTAGTTTGTTGCGTTTGCAGAAATTTGATATGGTTGCTTCATTGCCCCCTCTTGAGGCACCATTGAAACATGTTTGTGAAGGCTGTATTTTGGACAAAATTCAGCGTTCTGCGTTTTCAAAGGATGGTTCTGTGCGGGCCACTCGCAAATTGCAACTTGTACTTCGTGACTTTCATTGATGATTACTCAAGGCATGCACGGGTATCTCCACTGAAGGCAAAGTCCGAAGTGTTTTTGTGTTTCAAACAGTTTATGCTTATGGTTGAAAATATACCCAATTATACTATGGGCACTCTCCGTTTTGATCGAGGGGGGGAGTACATGTCTAAAGAGTTTGATGCATTTCTGGCTAGTCGTGGGATAAAACACCAATGTACAATGCCGTAAACCCCCAGCAAAATGGTGTTGCTGAGAGAAAGAACAGGTCACTTATGGAGATGGCATGATGTATGGTCAAGAGCCAAGCCTTGCCACATGCGTTTAGGCTTGAGGCTGTCATGTGTGCTGCATATGTACTCAATAGGTGTCCCACTAAGGCCTTGCAATCTATTACTCCATACGAAGCTTGGCATGGCAGGAAGCCTTCTATTGGTCACTTGCGTGTCTTTGGTTGCTTGGCCTATGCTTTAGTGCCTGTGCAACAACGCAAAAAATTGCATGATAAGGTTGTCAAATGCATTTTTGTTGGTTACAGTGCTGAGAGCAAGGGTTACAGATTGTATCATCCGCAGTCAAAGCGTATCTTGATTAGTCGAGATGTTTTTGTGGAAGATGCTGTGCAACCTTTGTTATCATGTACCAAAGAGACAGGTGTGAGCTCACGGGATGTATTTGATACATTGTCTCTATTTACAGGTGGAATTTCGAATGTAAGTCCTAATGAGGCAAATACTCAGTCTATGCAGATTTCAAACGACATCATAGATCGGCCTATTTATGATGCATATTTACAGGATGTAATTCATGAGGATAGGGCTGAAAATGAGCAGGCTAGAGGTATGCCTAAATGGCTGGTGCAAACCTTACGTGATAGTAAAATTGATACACCTATATCTAGTCGTACTCATTCAGGTTTTCAGCATGCCTCTTATGCATCAGATTGTTATGCTTTGGCTGTGTCTAGTATGTGTGAAGAGGAAGAATCTCTTTCATTTGATGAGGCACAAAAATCAGAAAATTGGTTGGCTGCAATGCAAAGTGTATGATGCTATAATAAAGAAAGGTATATGGTCTTTGTGTGATTTGCCTATTGGTAAAAAGGTCATTGGATGTAAGTGGGTTTTTAAGTTGAAATGAAAGCCAGATGGCAGTGTTGATCGCTATAAAGTTAGACTTGTTGTTTTGCAAAGGGTTATGCTCAAGAAAAGGGCATTGATTTTGATGAGACCTTTGCTCCCACTTGTCGTATGACTACCATTCGTAGCATTTGTGCATTGGCAGCTCATAATGGTTGGAATGTACATCAGTTGGACATCAAGACTGCGTTCTTGAATGAAGATTTGCATGAGGAGATGTATGTATCGCAACCTCGTGGTTTTGTTCAAAGAGGGCAGGAAAACAAAGTGTGCAAGTTGAAAAAGGCTTTATATGGTTTAAAGCAAGCTCCACGAGCTTGGTATGAAAAGATACATGCATATTTGACTGCACATAGTTTTCAGAACAGTCCAACAAAAAGCACCTTGTATGTTAAACGTGTGGATGATGTACATCTAATCATTGCTCTTTATGTCGATGACATGCTGCTCACAAGACCAAATGAGAGTCATATTTCTGATTTTAAGGCTGATTTGAATGCCTTTTTTGAGATGTCAGATTTGGGGCATTTGTATCATTATTTGGGGATACAATTTAAGCAGTGTGATGGAGGTATTGCTTTGTGTCAGACAAAGTATATTGAGACATTGTTGCGGAGATTTGGCCTTGAAGACAGCAAGCCTATTGCTACTCCAATGGAGACAGGTTTGAAGTTGAGTCTTCATGATGTTGGAGATCACTTTGATGTCACACTCTATCAGACAGTTGTTAGTTGCCTCATTTATGTATGCATTACGAGGCCGGACATTCAGTTTGCAGTCTCACAGGTGAGCAGGTTTATGCATAGCCCAGGGTCGCAGCATTGGAATGCAGTTAAACACATCTTTCGCTACTTGAGTGGCACCATACATCTTGGGTCATTTTATCCCAAGGGGGGATCGTTGTCGCCAAATTTGCATGCTTTTTCAGACTCAGATTGGGCTGGTTGCTGTGACACAAGAGTGTCCACAAGTGGTTTTTGTTTCATGCTCGGTAGCTCATGCATATCTTGGTCGAGCAAGAAGCAACCTAATGTGGCCACTTCTAGTTGTGAAGCTGAGTACAGGGCAGCTTTCACAGCTATGGTTGAGTGTGTGTGGCTCAGACGGATTATGGTTGACTTGGGTGTTGGACAGGAGTGCCACCTCTATCTACACTGACAGTCAGAGCGTATTGGCAGTTGCGAGAAACCCAGTTTTTCATGCTCCAACAAAGCACATTGAGGTGCATTATCACTATAGACTCTCAGCAGGAGAGATCAACTTAGTCTATGTGCCAACACAGGACAACCTTGTCGATCTTTTCACAAAGGCGCTTCCTCGTGAGAAGTTCGAAGCTTTCCGCAAAGCTTTGGGCTTGCTCCCCTTTGTGGACTGATCTACTTCGGGCATGGCACTTCCCTATACATGAGTGCCAGCTCTCGTTCACACCATCACTCCCAGGGGAGATTTGTTGCCATATATATAGGCAGTGATGTGTGTGAACACACTTAGGACCACCGGGGTACTTTTTTCCTCTTTAGGAGGTTTTTTTCCTCGGCTTGTATATACGTCCATCATTCTAGGGCTAACTTATCTTTGTACATTAACACAATCTAATACACTTTATGTTGTGTGCATTCTTGCTTCTTCTTCTCCAAGCTTTGTGTGCTTTCCTGCAACCCTAATTCCAACATTGGAAAGAACTAACAATGCATCTTTCCTAGTATACATCCCTTGCATACATGCTTATGGGGGAGCTGCATAGACGGCAACTCATAAACCATAGCTTAACGTTGTAGCCGTAGAAGAGATGGAAAATTCAAGTGACCAAACTGAGCATGCCAAAGCTCAATGACACGCTGAATCTATGGCATGGAAACAGTCAAGGCATCTACATGAGGATTAGTAATCCTGTCATACATGTCAAGCATGTCAAGCATGTATATACCATTGCGCAATGTGCTAAACAACAGAAGTGTATCAGAATCAGTTCTATCATAAATGAAACAGCAATGATCCAAAAATTGAATCTTCAAGCAAACTTTGGCAAGTGTTGAGATAGAAACAAGATTGCGGATTCCAAGTACATACGTGTCAGTAGGAGTATAAGGTTCCCCAGAGCATAAAGTCAATTCCACATTGCCAATGCCTTTGATGGTATAGAATGACACAAAATTGTTCCACCTGATGAAGCATCTCTCAAGGTAGAAACCAATTGCTTGCATGAAGTAATGTGCTTAGTGGCACAAGAATCAAAGTATCTATCAGCATTTGACAAGGATAGACAAGGATAGACAAGAGGCAAGTAGATCACTTCATGTTACTGTCAAGGCATATCCATCATGTGCAAAATTTTCTTCCTTTTCATTGTCACTTGTAATGGCAGCAAGTCCTTTGCTGGTTATTCTTCTTCTCACTCTCCTTCTACTTCCAAGAGTCCTCTAAAATATGACCATGTTTTTGACAATAATTGCATCTCTTCTTCTTCTCAGCTGGCTCCTTTGCCCTTAGGCTTAACACGAGATAGAGCCGCGGATTTTCCTTTGCCATGATGGGAGGTAGCAAATGCTTGATCGAAAGCACGCATATTGTTCCAATTGGAATGAGACTGCTCTTCTTAAAGCAGGAGAGCCACCAACTCATCAAAATCATACAATACCAAATTACTCTTTATCAGGAGATGGAGTGTGGAAACAAATCCTTGATATGATTCAGGCAGGCCATTGAGAACAACAGAGACAAGAGAACTATCTGGAATAAGCTCATCAATATTGATTGGTTGTTCTTGCATTTCCTTGATATGGGTTAGAAATGTATCCATAGATTCACCCTCTATTAGATCCTCTAAGTCGAGCTTTTTTCAAAGATAGGTAACTCAGGCTTCATTGTGGATCTAAAATAGAGAGGAAAGGGTATCCCATACACTCTTAGCAGAGGAACATGATTGGATGTGAGGAATAACTTGCCATTTGTAGAAGAGAGCAATAAGTGCATACGCTTGTGGCATCCCATCTGAGTTATTCCAGTGTAGGAGGGATAGGTGCAAGCTATACATCGCCACTAGAACCAGATTCATTGGTTCCAACGGCAGATCGAGAGAATGCTACAAGTAGATGTGGGCCCAGTAGGTTGGGTGTCAGCACCAGATACAAATATCGATAGGTCCTTTCAGGGCCCAACAAGCCAAGAGTTAGCACCAGATATATATACCCACATGTTCTTTGCCACCAGAACATGACGCATCATATATACCCACATCGGATAGTTGGTTCCATCCAACTTGTCCTCACAACGAACAGCATGCCGAACTATGCATTGATGTTTCCGGGACATATTGCACAGGAAAGGAATTTACAGGCTGAAGTGTTGCTGACACAGGAAGGACCTGCCAGGGAGTTAACATGCAACTACGTATACAAGTTGGAATATGTACAAAAGTATAAGCAATATACTTCAAAATTAAGTGCAAAAAACAAAGGCAAATGTTGCCTTCAAAGCACATGATATTATCCAAAAGATCAAAATATTCTTATAAAACCATGGATAAAAGCATAGAAGCTCCTCGAATCCATGAAAACCATAGTTGATCATAAAAATCAATGCATACCATCTAATGAACATTAATCATGCCAAAAGAAGCATTAAAATTGGTGGCCAACTCATCAATTCGGAGTATATGAACGTGGTCTCGTTCAAACAAAACTCCAAAGTAAGCAAGTGGAACACATGTGTGTAGCACTCATTAAAAAACTCCTAGACACAAGTGATCTAGGCAAAACCTGATGAGTCCATATATAACTTGGAAAACATCTAATAAAATCCACCAAAACAAACAGATCAACTAACCCATGATAGAATTTGTCTTAGGCTTAAGAAATTAAGCACAAACCACACTTAAACAAGTGCAAACTAAATTACGTAAATTATAGCCATCAAAAGAAATTAAGAAACAAGTCCAAAAAGAATGGCTAAACAATGGTAAAAAATCATGAAAACATCGTTTAAAATTTTAATCCAAACAGAAATATCTACTAATACGAGGTATAATCGTATTAATAATATGCAAATAACCTGCATCTCTCTAATGTTAGCACAAGAAAACGTACTTCAACATTAAAATAACCCTGGAAAATATTAAATTCTCGAGAGAAAGATTTACTTTGATTTTTTCTAAAAATTTTCTTAATTTTCTAAGGTCTCAAAATACGATAATTTTGAGTTTCACCAAATCTATCTTATAGCATTCCAAACTTGTATTTTTTCAAAAAAAAAAAAGCAATTAAATTTGTCAAAATACCATTGATATTTTAAAAATATCAATTTTCATGATTTCTAAAAATAATTTCTAGAAAATTCTTAGTTTTTTTTAGAATCCCATCATTCATGAAATTTTCGATTCCGTCCGATAATTCTCAAATCCAATGAAAATTTATAATTTTTATGGATTTTTTAAATTTTTAGGTCAAAAAAATATATTTTTAAAGGAATTTGAATGGTCACGGGTGCCTGAATGGACACACCGCATGCCAAACACCAATCCCACATTTTTTTTAAATTTAAAATAACCTTTATCTAATTTTTTACTAATTTGTAAGAATTTTTTGAGAGTTTTAATTTACCTCGAACACATTTAGAATACACGAACAGTCAAAAAATTTCGAAATCTCAATAGTTTTCTCGGAATACGGAAAGTCAAAAGTTTCGGGAAAATGAAAAGACAAGAAAAAATCGGAATGTGAAAGATCAAAAGTTTCCGAAATACGAAAAGTTAAAAGTTTTTCCGGAATTCGGAAAACCGAAAGGTTTCGGGAAAGCGGAAAGCCAAAAGGTTTCCTGGAAGATGAAAAGCCAAAAGGTTTTAAGAGAAAAATTTCAGAAATTTCCAGAGATTTTTTTTTCTCAAATATTAAATTTTCTCTATTTTTTACGCTTTTTTTAAGCTTTTTTTGAAAAAAAATTTAAAAGTTTTTTTATAAATAACAAAAAACTCTTTTTTTACCAACTTTAATAAGCTTAACTAAAAGCTTATATAAAAAAAAATTAGAGGAGGGGGATCATTTTTCACCAACGGCTGCTGCGCAGTGTTCCCCGTCGCCACTTATGCATAGAAAAAATGAGAGGGAGATCTCTCTCTTTCCTCTCCACTCTCCTCTCTCCTTTATACCATTTCCATGGCTCCCTCCTTCTCTGTAATCAAAGGGGAGAATTAACATTTGATTAATTTTTTAATTAATCTTGTTAATTATAATTATGATTAATATTAATAAAAAAATATGTTTTTATTTAAGAGGTGTTTATATACGCGAGAGGAAAATTCAGAATTGAGAGACGAAGAGGATCCCACTCACATGGGAGAGCATTCCATGCATCAACATGTTGTCCCCTCTATTGAATTTCAGCAGAAAATCGACAAAGATATGATCGCATACCGGCAGAAAAACCCGTAAAAATGTATAAAAAATATATTTTTAATCATAAAAATGCTAGAAATTTAGGGAATCAATTCTACCAAAAATATCCACAATAAAATATTAATACTTATTTTAAATCATAAAAAATAGCATTAAACTCACGAAATTTCCCTGTAGCGTCGATTCGACCATTGAATAGTAGTAACACGCGTTCCAATCACTATATCAACGATCCACGCGTAAATCATAAAACACAAATCAATAAAATAATATTTTTATTAGTAAATATTAAAATTTACTTCAAAAAAATACCACAATTTATAATAAGAAAGAAAAATCAACAGCAATTAACTAGAGATTGCTCTGATACCACTGTTAAAACCCTAAGATCTCTCTAGATAATTATTATACATAAACATACATAAATCAAGCATAAACTCATCCAACCCCGAGCCCAAGGGATGCACACATAAATTATGAATGAAATACATCATACCTCTACCTTGATGTCCCATTTCATCAAGAGGTATAACTCTAATCCAATAGCATGTAGCTATAGTGTGAAATGGTACGTGAGTAGATATGATCCTCTACACAAGAGAGCATAGCATAGTCTTGGCCTCAAGCCCTCCTTGAGTGTGTCCCATGTCCCTATTATATAGGAGAGTCCTCAAGTGACTCTTGACTCTCCATTTTCCATGTGTGACCCTTGGATGCCTAACCCTAACCTTAACCCTTAAGGTTAGTCCTAACCCATGCTTCACTAGAGCTTGTTCCCATGCTCACAAGCCTAATGTGGGTTAGCCTCCCAGTATATGCACACATAATGTGCATATAACATAGCACACAGAATGTACATATAACACTATTATTTTAACCACATGCCTACACTAGAGAATTCCTTAATGTAATCTATAAGTCTATTATTTTGACCACATGCCTACACTAAGGATTCCTCGTATGCTAGGATTGTCTTACATAAGTAACAGGAAATAAGTTAAGATGGGTGTACAAAGATGGCATATGATATACCTACTTATTGTGGTGCTTTTCGTAAGTCCCAACATGATATACCTAGTTATTAGGTTGGTTTCTTGGGCTTGCTACATGATATACATTGATAATTATGTATTTGGTGATTTAAGAGGGGAGTGTAATGGATCCCAACCGTTATGTTAGTGCCCCATATGGAATTAGCTTTAGTGCCCCATATGGAATTAGCTTATGCAATGTAGGATCTCCTCAAGATTAGTGTTAATTGCCATGAGCTGAATATAGTGCTTTGCACCAAATTGTTTGTGTGTTTTATGGAGGGTTTTTTTTAAGCATAGAATTTGAAATGCTTTTGCTACAAATTAGTGAGACCTTTTGTTTTGGCGCTTCCACAATGTTCTCATTAGAGTAGTTGTTAACTTATCAATAGGTAACTTATCAAGCAAATAAAATATGTATTTGATTCTAAAATTTCAGCCTGAGGAAAAATCCACTAGAAATAGAGATGGAAATAATCATGATTTTATTGAAGATATAGGCATGGATAGGCATGGGTGGAAGAGTATTTGAAGGAATTGTTGTCATGATTTTGAGGTAACAACTTGTGTTTTCTTGGTTTTGCAGTATTGGAGACATGAAGTTGCACGGTGTAGGGAGAAGCTAGCATACATGGAGGAAAGAAACAGGTACGAAGCTTGCGAATGACGAATAATTTTAATTTGGGGTCTCAAGACACTCTCTTTGTCCATGCATGAGGTCGTAGGCTCAAACCGCGTAAAGATGGGGTGTGAAAGTTGTAATTTTTAATTTGCCAAAGCTTTTAATTAAAAAAACTGTTTGTCAGCGCCCAGATATAAGATAATCTTTAGGTGTCGCGAACAAACGTTGCTAACACGTTGGCACTCTTTGCTAATGTGGATATCACACCACATTAGCAAGATGGCATCCAAGTTTGAACCTAGACACTTAAACCCTAAACTCTTTGCTAATGTGCACCACATTAGCAAGATGGCATCCAAGTTTGAACCCGGACACTTAAACCCTAAACTCCTTTTAAATATAAGTTAATTGAAATTGCCTTATGTTGCACATTTTTGTAGAAACTTAAAACCCTAACTCCCTTTGAATATAACTTATGCACATATCTTCATAATATTTTTTTGTAGAAACTTGATGGGAGAAAATCTTTCCGGATTTGAAATCAAAGATTTGCAAAATCTTGAAAACCAACTTCAAGCAGGAGTGAGTCGCGTGAGGGCAAGAAAGGTACCAATTAATGTTTAAAAAATGGTCCCAAAATTATTTATTTTTTTTAATGAGGTGCTTGCCCTCAATATATATATATATATATATATAGATTTCTTGTTTTGAATTCTCTAAGAGAATCCCCCCCCCCCCGAAATTTCTACCCTTGTGCAGATGCAAGTCTTGCTGGAACAAGCTCAAGATTGCCGAAGGAAGGTGTTGATTTTGTAAAGCTTTCCTTTTTTTTTAAAATAATTTGATGCATTCATTTTTTAACATCAGTTTTTAATTTTTCTTCCCATTTTAGGAGCAACTACTTTTACAAGAGAATGAGATACTGAAATTCAAGGTAATCTTTCTCTTGATGTGTTTATTTCTTGCATTCGCAACAGTATATATAAATAATTAGATGGATTCCATTTTCTTTTTTATATATCAGAAAAATCCTCATTTTCCAGAGTTATATTTAGTCAGAGGATTTTTTGTTTTTTAAATTCTTCATGTTTTCTTCAAAAAGGTGTGTTGGAAACTTTATGGGAAGTTGTAACCCTATATGTGCTTTTTTTATCTAATTTCTTTGGATTTTTTTTTTAATACTCCCTGTTTTTTTTTTATAAATAAAATTTGTCACATGGTTTCCTTTTTTTTTCCCCTCCATGATGCAGCTTGCTGAAGCATCCATGATGCAAGCGGGTAGTGTCATCACCGAAACAACCTCTCAAGACATCCAGGATAGCTCAAGTATAAAGGCTTCATCAAGGCCCCTAGGCTTTGCAGCACAAGAGAATGAATCAATTGCTGAAACAACCCTCCAACTTGGATGTCCGCGGATGTGAGCTGCACGTCGGCTTTCTGCACCCCCTTCAAGTATATATATAAGAACCACTATGCTTGTGAGGAAGTTGTTAATCACCATGGTAATCCAAAAGGGTAGTGAATTTCAAACTAACAAGAATATCACAACAAGTGAAGCTAATGCAGCCAGTGATGATGATGCCCCCTTGAATTTATGGTTTATTAAGTGTGAATTTTTATACAATTTCATTACTAGGTGTGCTGTGGGCTTGAGAACAAGTCTTGTTCTCATGGTTTTAATTAGCCTAGGTTTGTGATCCTTTAATTAAGATTGATGTGGAGTCTCCATTGGCCTTCTCAGTTGTTATTTGAGTTGGTCTTGAGATGGATCAGGAAAAGGTATGTATATCAATTCATGTGTCACCTTGCCCATGCTTCACCTGCACACATCACATCATGTGGATGTACGCACTTATGTGCATGTGTATGTATGTGGGGAGAGAGAGAGAGACAGAGAGAGAGAGAGAGAGTACACAAAGACAAGAAATTGGGGAGGGAAACCATTCAATATGCATCATCATGTCAAATCTTTCACTTGTTGAGGATAGTCTTTTTGTTGGGTTTTGGGCAAGCACAAACACATTGGTTCATTGTTTGACAAGCCCTTGTCTGCTGAGCTAGTTGTCTTGGGGTATGCAAGAAGCTGGTATTCTTCGAATCATTTTGAAATGAGAATGGTAGTGCACTAATGTTTTGTAAGGCTACTTAGCTAGAGAATGCAAAAAAACATGACTAGGAGAGAGTCTTTTCAACTTCATTTCTTTCCCAAATCTCACATGATTAGTGGCATTAACCTTGACTTAATCCTTGAAGGAGCTGGAAGACATTAAAAAATCATCATGCTTAAGATGCTATGTACTCTTCAGACTCGATTAAATTAGTCACATATAATATACTACAGGTTTTGGCAAAAGCTCTTCTTGAGCTTAGAGTATGCAGTAAAATTTTTCAGGTGATGAGTACCTCAAAACAACATAAGAACGGAATGTAGCTTGTCAGTGAGCTTTGTAGAATGGGATGATTATTTGAGACAAAGTTTTGTGGGGATGATTTAAGGTGCTCAATCTTGTCACAGTTTTGAACGTGCAACCTACATGATAATTCCTATAAATCAAACCTTGTATTTCTACCAGCCTAAGACGAAGGTAACTAGCATGGTAGATTACCCAAAGGAGGTGAGGTAGTCTTAATGGAGTTTTTGACCAAAGTGCCAAAAACTTCGAACAAACACAATGCTGTTTAGGCTGTAGTTGGCATGTTCACCAACTTCACCTACATCAGAAGGATGAGACATGGTAAAGGTTTATTTGTAGATCAATTGATCAGAGGGATTTAATACAGAAAACACATTTTTTGGTGGACAATTTTCATAGAATGTCCCTTGGAAGCAAATGCATTTTTCAATGGACAATGTTCATAGAAGAAACATCCCCTTGGAGGCAACATTGTTAAAGAACAATTATGACAGTCGTAAGAAAGCAGATATCACTCATGACTGTCAAGATGCATCGTGCCACAAGGTTCAGTCCCTTTATGCTTATAAATGGCTTTTAGCCACCATCACCAACCTCATTATGAACATACATGGTATTTCAGGTTCAAAACGTGGCCAGTTTCTTACAAGTAATGCTACTTAACTACTTGAAATAATGTTTGAAACTTTGTGTAGTGTGTGAGTTAACTCTGGACTTCGCTCACTACACTATATAAGGCATATGCCTACCACACTTAAGTGTAGTCAGATCTCTAAGAATAATAGAATATTGGTTGTCAATGTTTTCACAATGTGTATATATTACAAACACTTTGTACATAAGAGACTGTTTAGAATGTTTTGGAAATCAATAGAATAATGTTTGAAACTTTGTGCAATGTGTGAATTAACTCCGGACTTCGCTCACCTACACTATAAGGCATATGCCTACCAAAGTGTGGTCGGATCTTTGAGAATAATAGAATAATGGTTGTCAATGTTTTTGATAAAACACAATGTATATATATTACAAACACTTTGTACATAAGAGACTGTCTAGAATGTTTTGGAAATCAATAGAATAATGGTTGTCGATGTTTTTGGTATTAAACACTGTGTATACGTACATAAGACAGTCAAGAATGTGAATTGATGGGTGTAATATGAGCACATAATGATATTCCAAAAGATTGATGGGGATGAAGAAAGAAGTCAACTCCTAGGTTGCTTGATACAATTGTTTAGCTATCTCACAGGTGCTCTGCTTAAAAGGATGGAAAAAGATGCACATAACATGGGGACAAACTACTGACAAATCAACCTCCATATGTCTGGAGTGCTGGAAACCACCCAGAAGCAAATGTAGCTGTCACAAGATGTAAAATGAAAGCATGCAGCTACACACATCCACATTCATGCAAGTCTTGACCAAAGTTGGTTACAAAACCACCCCTGCTTGCAGTCACTAGAGGCCACCCCTGTCAGGGATTGATAAGCTATCTTGCTCGTCCAGCTCTCCACTGACCGGGAATGTTCTGTAACCAGCCTCAATCAGGCTTCGCACTAGAAAAGGGACTGCAACATATGATAGCTTTATAGCTATGCACAAAACGGTCCTCCTTCACTCCATCCGCTTGCATAATCTTTCATTTCTTTAGCTGTAGTGCTTCCTGCATACCTATTGGGGCCCCATTATAAGTCCATCACCCCAAGTGATTTGAGACAGCAAACCCTGGATCGTGCAAATACTGCACAGAATGAAAGACTGCGATTGGCGCTGCCAACCCAAAGAAACAAAGTAAGCCAAGGAGAACCGTGTTACAACTTGCTGCTGTAAACCTCATATAAAGACTTGATGCAAGCACTTATAACACTGTTAAGTACATTTCCATTTCCAAAACGGAGAGCATGAGCCTGTGCTGCTGCATAAACTTATGACTTGCAAAGTGGCATCAGGAAGAGTACATGTGAATTCACTCCTTGGAAGACATAAGCATTTCTCCACTTTCACAAGAACATGCCCCATCCTTGAAGTGATGGATGCAGTATAAATCCGTAATTATTATCTCGCGCAACTCAATCTTCGATATCATCTTGGTTGCAGTGTGACAGTCAGCACACACTCTCAGGTTCTTAGTTACTCGAATAGTTGCCCCATGGGGTGTACAGATAAGACCAAAAGCAACAGCCAATTTCTCGCAGTGACCACAAGCAGCGTCATCTTTGAGCTCAGCTGAGGTTCCATCTCGGAAGTCCAAACTCAGCCTCTTCATTTGCATGCTTAGCATTCTAAGCTTTTGGTAGATATTCTCACTCTCAGGGTGTGATGTGTCTCCCACAGTGAAAGCATGCACCTGCTCTTCGACTTCAATAAAAGCCCTCGCCGGTTTCTTCCATGCATTTACGTGCTTTCTCAACTCTTCAATTTTCTCAGCATCATCGTGCATACCAGCACGAGTATAGATATTTGCCATCATCGCATGCCCAGCAGCATGTTTGGGATCCATCCAGACCAGATTGTTGAAGCATCTTCTACCCAACTCCATGTTGCTATGTGCTCTGCAGGCACCAAGCAGGGTTGTCCAGCCTACAGTATTTGATCTGATTGGAACAGTTTCAAGGAAGTCTTCGGCAGCAGCCCAACAGCCTGCGTGACCTAGAAGGTCCACCAATGAGTTGAAGTGTTCAAGGGCAGGTTCAATGCCATATTCCTCTGTCATCAACTTGAATTGAAAACAGCCTTCATTTACAAGACCCAAATGGCTGCATGCAGAAAGTAGGGAGAGAAACGTCACACCATTCGGTTTCACGCCCGCCCTTTGCATCTCCTGAAAATATTGGAAAGCCTGCCCATATTCACCATGCTGTACATAAGCTGCAATCATCGCACTCCATGTTACGACATCGCCTTTCAACCATCTCTTGAATGCAACGCATGCATCCTCCAGGCTCCCACATTTACTGTACATGTCAATGAGAGCACTGCCAACAAAATCATCCGACTCAAGGCCAACACCAACAATACTTGTGTGAATTTGCTTGCCCTGTTGTAATGCTGCTATGCAGGAACACGCCTTCAAAATTCCTACAAATGTCACCTTGTCTGGCTTAATGCCATTTTGTGACATTTGCTTGAAGGATTGAATGGCCTCACGACCACATTCATTCTTTGCATACCCTGCAATCATGGCATTCCACGTCACCACATCTCGCACAGGCAAACTGTCAAATATGATCTGGGCATCCTGAATGCTACCACACTTGCCATACATGTCAATAAGGCCATTCGCTACAAATAGATCTTGCTCGAAGCCACTTTGCGTGATCTGAACGTGGATGTGTTTACCATCATTCAATGCTAACAAGGATGAACAAGCTTTCAATGTGCAAACAAAAGTGACCTGGTTTGGCTTCATGCCATCTTGTTGCATAAGCAGAAACACTTCAAGAGCTTCTTCAAAGTACCCATGATGCACATAGCCAGCAATCAATGCACTCCATGTCACAATATCTTGTCTTTCCATCTTGTAAAACACCATCTGTGCATCTGGGAGACTCCCAGACTTGGTGTACATGTCAATAAGAGCACTTCCAACGGATAGATCCAACTCAAGCCCATGTCCGATAATGTGGGCATGAACCTGCTTACCCTGATCTAAAGCAGCTATGCTAGAACATGCTTTTAGGATGCAAACAAACGTGACTTTGTCCGGCTCCATGCACCCCTGTTGCATTTCCTCAAAAAGTTCAAGAGCCTCCCGACCATGCCCTTGCTCAATAAACCTTGCCATAAACACACTCCACATGATGACGTCTTGCCGTTGCAACCTGTTAAAGGCTATACTAGAATCATCGAGACTACCACATTTTGCATACATGTCAATAAGAGCAATACCGGCAGCCATGTCCGACTCAAACCCCATTTCAATTATGTACGAATGTATTTCCTTAGCTGGCTCCAGAGCTGCTACATCAGAATATGCTTTGAGCATGCAAACGCAAATGATTCTATCCGGCTTGATGCCATGTTCCTGAAGGCACTCAAATAAATTAAGTGCCTCCATACTGTGCCCATGCTGGCTGTACCCAGAGATCAACACACTCCATGTGACAAGGTCTCGCTTTGGTAATCTGTCAAAGACGGTGCGAGCATCCTGAAGTCTTCCGCACTTCGCATACATGTCTATAAGAGTGGTACCGATGGATAAAACAGACTCCAAACCACTCTCTATGGTGTGAAAATGAACGTGTTTGCCTTGCTCTAAAGCTCCTATGGCAGAACATGCTTTCAAGATGCAAACAAAGGTGATAATGTTGGGCTGCAAGCCCATTTGGAGCATCTGGTGAAAAAGTTCGAGAGCCTGTTGACCGCTGCCATGCTGGTTATAGCCTCCAATCATAACATTCCATGTCACTAAGTCTCGATCTGGCAGTCCATCAAAAACTGTGCGTGCATCCTTGAGGCTCCCACTCTTGACATATGTCTGGATGAGTATGTTGCCAATAAAGGTATCCATCTTCAACCCACTTTTAGCCATGTGAAAGTGGATAGACTTGGCCTGATCTAGGGTGGTTTTGTCTGAGCAAGCTCTCAAGATGCTAATGAACGAGCTCTTGCTAGGCCTCATGCCCACCTGCTGCATGTGATGGAGGAGTTCAAGGGCCTCCTCATGAAACCCATGGTCACAGTAGCTTACAATCATAGCATTCCAGGTTGCAACGTCCCTTGTGGTCAATCTGTCAAAAACAATGCAGGCATCCTGAAGCTTGCCACAAATTGAATAAAAGTTAATCAACGCATTGCCAAAAAGTACATCGAATCCTAATCCACTTTCAATAATGTCAGCATGGATGAGCCTGCCCTCTTTCTCGTTTACTGATCTGGCACTTGCTCTAAGGGCGTCCAAGTAAGTGCACCCACCATCTGGTTGGAGTGAAAACGTCCCACCACAGCCTTTTTCAAAAACATAAAACATGAAGAACCCCATCAGCTTGAATATGTAGGCTATATCAGTGATGCCAAAAAATTTAGGTTCTAATCAAACCTCATATTCAAAGGAACACCTGTGGCTGCAGCGTGTAGAGGCCCAAACTTCTCCCCATAACATTCTTGCAGTAACTGCGACCTAGGATCATCAAGCTGGACATGACTTTGGCCCAATGTTGCCGCATGCTCTGTGGCCACCCAAGGAGGCAGGTTTCTCCAGCCACCATACATCCACAATGGCCCATTGACCCCTCCTGGATTCTGTAATGGTTCAAAAGCACCCCATTACACAAAGGCTAAGACATCTTCTTGAGCTCAGCAACACCCCTCATACCCCAAAAGAAACTGGAGAGGAATCTCACCTGTTGGGAATTTTTCCAAAGGCAGGGAAAAGGATCTCCAAAGCTTGAAAACCAGGGATGATGGGCTGTCATTGACACACCTACATGCCATGATCATATTTATATATGTGCATATATCACTCTTCGAATGCAGAGTAAAGACAGGAAGCTTATGGAAAGCTTAATACCTTTATTCAGGAATTCTGTGGTAAGATCTTTGGCGGTGGTGGGCAGAGCCCACGATGGGTGTGTTGTGCTCTCGGGCTTCACAGGCACAACAAGGAGGCTGTGCCTGCTTGGAGTGTGGTCGCTACAAGTGCTCTCGTCGTCGTAGAGGGCCACAGAGCCATGCGTGAGCGCCGTTGAAAACGCTTGTTCCATGGCATGTGATTGCGTGGTGTAGGGGTCTGTGTGCGGGTGCGTGTGTGTGTGTGTGTGTGCGTGTGTGTGTGTGAGAGAGAGAGAGAGAGAGAGATGAATGTAATTTTTAACGGACTCATATGTCCATAATTATATTAATGCTTAATGTTGACAATTAAAACTATACCATCATTTATCATAGCTTATTCTATTTCTACATGTAATTTATACATTATAGAATATACATTTAGGCTAGCTACATTAATTAATTAATCGAGCTTTATTAATTAATTAATATTCTAAAGTTCAAAATCATATGCTAACCTTAAAACATGCACGAACGCTAAGGTTTCGGAAAAAAAATTAAACTCTCGTACTCTCTCTCCGTGCGATTCAAAGCCAAGCTTCCCATTTTTTTTAAAAAAAAAACCACCAAATCGTATGGTTAAAACACACACAGACGCCAAGCTTTGGACAAAAATTTTAAACTCTCCATCTAATTCAGAGCCAAGCTTCCGTTGTTTTTTTTTTAACGATCATCACATGCTCACTCTCACAGATAACATCACATACGCTCTTTCTCTCTCGTGCATTGGAGGCCACAGCCTCAAAATGGCAACATCATCCCTCTTTTATTTATTCAGACTTGAGGCAGTTAAGAAGGATCGAGACAAACCTGACAAATCAAATTAACTTTTTTACGTCCCATCTCCACACCTTAGACTCTAAGGTCGCTTCATTTCTCACTCCTAAGGTTGTGCCACTTGAACAAATTAATTAATCCCCAAACAAAATTTGGGACCCATATTAGGATAGTAAAAGTTAGTGGGCTCGTACTTGAATGGATAGCTTGCAAGCCACCATTTCCCAAAGGTTGTGAATTTGAACCTTGCCACATGTTCTGAAGAAAGAGGTGTGTTGTTTTAAAAAATCAAGATAGTAAATAAACATGGTATAGTATAGTAATTTTTTAAAAGATTATATATCAGTTTTTTTTAAGAGAATATAAAGAGACTTTATGTTTAGAGTAGGACAAAACATGGCCTATGGATGCACCATAAGGCTTAGGTTATCACATATCTCTCTTAAAACAAAATGTGAGTAATAAGGTTGCCAATCAAATGGGTAACATTACCTAAACATTTGAAAGATTCCCTTTCCTTAAAAACTAGTGTTTTTCATATCCTTGCAAGCAAAATGTTACGCATGCATACTATGTTTCCAAAAAAGACATGTATAGACAAACAAGAGATAGGCAACCCCTTCTACAAATTGTATGTTGCCCATTTAACCTTTCCCACAAACGCCTCATCAATGGAGTCTAGAAATGATCTTAGCATGTCATTCTCCACTCTCATAAGGTCGAAGTAGGCAAGAAGGTGGGGGAATCATCAATGCCAAAAGGGACTCTAGAAATAATCTTAGCCAAAAAGGGACTCTAGACAATGGTGGAAAATAAGATAAAGAGGAGATGACAGTTTTAAAAGGGCCTAAGGAAGATAAGAAGAGCCAGTTGTGCGCTTTTGCCGCATAGGTCGTAGCTGGGGACTTGCCGGACACCGTATGCGAGCCACGAATGGCTGCAAGCATACAACCAGGGAAGGAAGCTCAAACAGAATGCAAAGGGTGTGTCACTCACCGCTCAACCGCCGCCTTGAAGGATTCCCGCGTCGCAGTGAAGAAGGAGCCGCCGTCGCCGCTCTACCGCCTCTCCGCCGCCGTGCCGCTACACAGTGCTCGATCGCTCTCTCACTCTCTCTCTCTCTCTCTCTCTCACGACGCAGGAGAAGGAAACCAAAGAGATAAGGCAAGAGCACTCTTGTATTCACAACACATGAGAATGAGAATTTTAGGGTTACATTTGACTCTTATAGGTGACTTGGTCGTTCACACTTGGGCGCCCATACATGGTCGGTCGATCCTAACCCTTACCCTGCTGATATTCAAGGTGCGCCTCTCATCGGCGATCACCCAATCCCTTTATCCTTAACATATGGTGCCGACAAGCCTGGCCCATGACTCCGAATATTTAAATAAATGACGTAAAACATAGTACGTCTCAATGTCCATCATGGGTTAACATGCCCCCCTTCCTGATGTAGATTCCGTCCTCGGAAGCTATGGTATGGTAAGCTCGATAGGGTTGTTGTGGTAGACCGTCTGCAAAACAGGGAAGTAGAGTGAAAGTATGCTGGAATTCAAAAGATATAAAGTGTATAAATTCAAGCATGTTAGACCACAATGGATGTTGCTACTATGAGAACTTAGTTTAAGGTTCACATGAATGAGCTAGTGTAGCAAATTAACAAGAGTTTAAAATTATTGAAAGTAAATCAAGAGTTAGCAAGGTATCAAAGGTTAAGTAAGGTTTATAATTGGCCTAAGTCAAGGAAAATAACCAAGCTTAATAAATAAATAGATGACCACACTGTGTCTACTCTAAGAACAAGTTAATACCACGAGCCTAGGGACACAAGAAATATCAGAGTTACAAGAGCCTTTTGCCTTTATTTTTTGTTATGCACGTGACAATTTTTACACACAATGGCGACCTTCCTAAAGCAAAACTAACATCGATCCTGGTACCATGTTAACACAAGGCATTATCTAGGAATCTATTAGCTCACTTTAGGCAAGGCTACCCCCTACCAACCAAGGCATCGGTCTGGAGTAGAATACTCCTCGCCTACCAAGTATCAATAAGGCGATAGGCCAATATTAAAGCACATCATAGACTTGTATTGCCATTTATTGTAGGCTTTTTTTTTTAATCTATTTCTTTTGTTCTTCGCTCCTGAACTATAATTTGTCTTGCATCCTTTCGACAAAGGGGTAAAAGCTATGTCCTAGAGGTCAACACACACATGGCCAGGTGTCAAACATTAAGATGGTTTGAGCCTAGACCTAAGACAATCATATTCCAAGGTTAACTAAAGACGTCATGCATTCTCAGGAATATATCCAATAAGGTTAAGCTCATTAATGATTTACACTAGCACGTCAAGCAACTTCAAAAACTAAGTAGTACATTGACAATTTCCATGTGGTCATGCATTATAGTTCATGCAATTAATTGAACAGAAAAAACGAAAGAGAGTTGGTATGGAAGAATTACACCTGTATTTTGGAGATCTCCTTGATTCGATGAGAGAAATGCCCGCAATTTGATGAGATATTTATGTATGAGCGTTGCGTCTATCTCAAGACTTGAAAGCGAACCCACCTCAAACTTTTCAACCTGTACAATCAACCAACAAGCACTATACCTCGAGAGGCACATCAGTGTGAAAAATTAAAGACTCGTTTAAGGAATCCAAACTAGAAAAAACTTGAAAACACTAACCTACCTACCAGTCACCACACTACTACTGAGGATACGGTAAGAGGATGTTGTAGAGTCCTGGCTCTAGCCCTAAGGCTAAGCCTCTATCCGCATCATCCAAACAAATAAAGTCAACCTCAGTAGTGCCATGAGTTTCATCCGTCCATTCATCATTGTCAGATATTTCCTTTTCATTTTCCCATCCACATAAACTCATCAAGAATGTAACCATGCGAGGATAGTCATCTTGTGGAAAAGGAAAGCATTGGGCTATCGGGGATATGTCCTCTACGGATTAGGGGTCAGTCATGGTCAATAGGCGAATTAGCCATTCTAATTCCTCAACATTTTCCTCTCTGGCTAGTATATCTATATGATCCCATTCAGTTTCAATTACAGGATAGCACATGTGGAATATCTGAGAAAGGTACATATGATACCTCTCACCAAAGGTAGGAGTGGATGAAGTGTATGATGATCGGGCATCTGCCATATCTGCAAACACAGATATAGCATCAGTAGTTTTATGACAGGTCAATCTAGTTCTTGATTGTATACGGATATTTCTCTTGTTTTTGTGCTCTTGCTCTTTTTACTATTTTTTGTTTTTCTTTTCTTTGTTTTTTTGAGACCACACTGCCTGTTTCCACTCTTGGCATTGAAGCGTTAGAGGGGTGGCAAACAATCAAAGATGGTTTTGCCACTGGACTTTGTGATTTTTCATTATCTAGTATTTTGTCCAGAGTCGATGGCTTAGTAGCGGGATTTTGAGCGGTCAGACTGATTCTTGTGTTGTGACTCGTCTGGTTGCCCAATCGATATTGCATTTAGTGGCCAACATCCATTTGCGCCCTAGGTTTATAGTCCCTTCCATGGTACCAGCAGGCATAACCAAAAAGCTTTGAATTACGGTCCCCTTGTCATAGGCAACCGGAGTGTGCAGAATTCCTGAGATAGGGGTTTTCTTCTTGTTGATTCCTTGAACTTGGATAGCGCTCTTGGATAAAGGTGGTTTTCCAAGTTGACACCACATGCCATATGATAGCAAATTGTGTTGAGCTCCTGTATCCAATAATGCATTATACAGCACCTCCCCGTAAGGACTCTGTAACTCAATTGGGTATCTTAGAGGCGGGTCAGATTCCAGTGCATCCTCCTCTGCTTCCTCGAAAAATACTTGCGTAATTCCCAAGTTGGCTTCTTGTTGTCGCCTAGCACGCTGTTGACGTTCTTTGGCTTCGACTCTCGCTTGTATCTTTTTAAGCTCAGCTTGTGCTTTAGCTGCTTTCTTTTGATGGATTGCATGTAACTCCTCTTGGCTCAGGGGGTCATAGTATCTTTTGAATTTACTCCCATTAAGGAATCCAATGGTTTCAACTCCATCGAGAGTCTCCACTCTAATGGTACCTTGCGGGGTAATTTCACATACTCTATACGGTCCCTTACCAGCATATTTGAGCTTCTTCTTTTCATTTAGCACTCCATACATCAGGACTTTATCCCCAACCTTGATGTCCTTGTCCTTTAGGTGGCGATCAAACCATTTTTTCCTTCTATCCTTCTCCACAAGGGCATTGTACACAGCCAATTGTCTTTCTTCATTTAGTCGCTCAAGGATATACAGTCGCTCTACTAAGGGATTACCATCCCAACCGTCTTGAGTAGCAACACGAAGACTAGGAATGACAAATTTCCACGGCATGACTGCTTCTTGGCCGTATACCATTTTGAATGGTGTGCAGTCAATAGCCACTTTGTACGCAGTACGATAGGCCCATAAAGCTGTCGTAAGCTTTAGATCCCAATCCGTGCGATGAGCTTCAACTGTCTTTGTCAAAACAGAGATTAAGGTCTTGTTGGTACTCTTGGCTTGGCCATTCGCTTGCGGATAATAAGGAGTAGATTTATGATGGGATATCATGAAATTTGTTGTGAGCTCCTTAATCACGTCATTTATAAAATGCGTCCCATTGTCGCTCACAAGTTCAAAAGGACAACCAAAGCGTGTGATTATATTTTCAAAGAAGAAATTCGCTGTTGTCCTTGCATCTGCCTTACGTGTCGCTTTCGCTTCAGCCCATTTGGTCATATAGTCAGTGGCCACAATAATATAGCGAAATTGTGTGTTTCGGGCCGCTAGGCTAATTGGACCTACAAAGTCTAAACCCCACTTTTCAAATGGTTGGTTTACTTTGATCGGATGTAGGGGCATCTGATCTTTCCGCTGGGGTTTCTTGTATCGTTGGCATTCATCGCATCCCTTCACAAAGAGTGATGCATCTTGGAACATAGTGGGCCACCAATACCCTGATTGTAAGATCTTTCGCACAGTTAAGTCTCCTGAGAAGTGACCACCGGCTACACCCATATGTGCCTCTTGCAAAATGTATAGATACTCATCCTCTCGGGCACAACGCCTAAGAACGTCATCCTTTCCTCTTTTATAAAGAGTCCCTGCTATCAGGCAATAGGGTTCGCATTCTTTGATCAACTTTCGAGCTAGATCTTTACGAAGCTCCTTGGGTGGAAAGCCATTAACCAAAAAGTTAACAATCTTCTCACTCCATTCAGGCATTGTCTCCACCATGAACAGGGAAGTGTCAGGTAAGTCATCATCAACCCCCGTAGGAGCCTCACCATTAGGTATGCGAGACAAATGATCAGCCATAACATGTTTTTTGCCAGGTCTCACCACAACAGTGAAATCAAACTCAAGAAGAATCAATAGCCATCGTGTGATTCTTCCTGTGGAGCATGGTTTGTTTACCAAATACAACAATGCTTGATGATCCACATAGAAAACAAACTTGGTGGCAAGGAGGTAATAACGAAATTTCCTTACTGCATATATCATTGCCAACCCTTCTCACTCCGTAGTGGTGTAGTTCATCTCAGCATCGTTCAACTGGCGAGACTGGCAAAGCTAATGGGGTAGTCTAGCTTGTGTTCTCTAGGTTGAGTTAACACACACCCAATAGCAAATTTTGATGCATCAATATGCACATGAAAGAGTAAATCCCAGTTAGGCATTCTCAAGATTGGAGCACTCGCCAAGGCCTTCTTTAATAGCTCATTGGCACGGTCACATTCTTCGGTCCAAATAAACTCGATGAGAAGCTTATACAATGGTCGAGCTATCTCGGCGAAGAATAGAATAAATCTTCGATAATAACCAACGTGGCCCATAAAGCGTTGGACTCCCTTATAGTTGGTGGGTGGGGGCAATTCCAGAATGACCTTGATTTTACTCTCATCAGTGAAAATCCCATTTTTGGACACTATATGCCCTAAGATAACTCTGTGTTTAACCCAGAATTGGCATTTGAAAGGATTCAATGAGATGCGATATAATCTACACCTTTCAAATATTTTTCGTAAACACATCAAGTGCTCGTCCCAAGAGGAATGAACACAAAGATCATCTAAGAAAGCTTCAGAGAAGTCCCTTAGACATTCCTTAAAGGCTGTGTATCAATCGTTGGAACATTGCAGGTGCATTGGTCAAGCCAAAAGCCATGACGCGAAAGGCAAACACTCCAAACTCCGTGATAAATGCTATTTTAGCTTGGTCCTCGACTGCAATTATGATCTGATTGTAACCCGAGTACCCATCTAAAAAGCTATATGCCTCTTTGCCTGCCACTCTTTCAAGAACATGTTCAGAATATGGCAAGGGGTAATGATCCCTTCTGGTGGCTACATTAACCTTTTTTAGATCAACGCACACTCTGAGTTTCCCATTCTTCTTTGGTACGATGACTATCGGAGAAACCCATTCTGAGTGCTCAATAGGGTATATGAATCCACATTTTACAAGCTTTTCAATTTCCTCTTGTACAATCTTTGCATACTTAGGATTCATTGGGTAGGGACGTTGCTAGACTGGTTTAGCAGTGCTAATCATTGGAATCGTGTGTTGCACCACCGAGGGTGGAACACCCTTCATATCATGATATGTCCAGGCAAATATGTCCTTGAATTCTTTAAGAAGCTTCATAAGTGCAGCTTCTTCCGCCTTGGTGAGGTCTTGAGCAATAAAAACTGGTTTAGATTCCTCACCCGGATCTGCTAAGTCTATCTCCTTGACTACCGCCGGGCCATCATAGACACCGCTACTCCCATGGTAAGCGTTCGTTGGGCTTTTGTGTAGACCACTTTACGTTCCCCTGTGGTGAATGATTTGAAATGCTCGGGTGCGGGGTGTAAGTCTACTGGTTCTTGTTGTGCCATGCTTTTTTCTTTCAATTCCGCTTCCTTTTGCTGCTGAACCAACTCTTGGTTTTGCCGCCTTCTTGCAGTACGACTTAGTTTTGGCTTCTCATCAATTTCTAATTGGGCGACGTCATGAGGTTGCGGAATACACCACATGACACTTTGGAGGTATTGTCCCCATTTATCCGCTAACTTCCGATGAGCATCAATGGCTCCTACATAACTAAGCCATTTTGCAGTGGATCTTTCCTTATTTATTGCAGTGCGTACATTAGCTCGATAGCGTTGGCACTTATGTCTCATTTTCTTCTTACCAAGTTTTTGATATTTGTTTCTGTCAAATTCGAACTCACTTGGTCGATTTTCACTTGTGTCCCCCTCACTTTCGGATGAACTGCAAGAGGTCACCGTCCTAGGCCTTGAGCACATTGTTTCCACATTTGGGTGAATATTTGATTCATCCCCCCCATCAGGCTCACGATCAGTTTGTTCTTGAGATTCATACTCAGAGTTACATTGGTCAGAGTCTTCGCTACTGTCAGTTGGGTTTGCCACTTTCTTGCCATCAGGAGTCAGGTGCATAACACCTATCATGTTTATTGGCACTAACGGTGGCATATCTTGCCCCTCAGGTGTTACCCAACTTGTGCCTCTGTTTCCCCATGTGTCTATGGTTGCCGCTAGGTGTACCCAATCCACGTTATCTGACTCAGTCATACCCGGTAGGACATCCATATAAGGAGAATCTTTCCCATCATCAGTCTCTTTTTTGCATGTATAGCAATACCTTAATGGGGCGGAGTGAATAGTGGTATCCGATCGATTATCAATGATAACCTTGCTTCCTAAAGGATGTGCACGACCATTCTCAAGATCAACTCGAATGACAGAGTCCTGGAATTGTAGGTAGACATGGATTTTTGACCAATCATGCACCATTTGTGCTTCTCTCATGAAAGGACGTCTTAAGATCATTTGATATGACATAGGATGCTTGGAGAAATCCATTACAATGAAGGTATGTTTTACCTTAAATCCCAGGACCTTGATCTTAAGGTCCCTTAACATTCCAATAGGTTTAGCTATGGTTCCGTTTGCCATCTTAACCACTATGTTTGTGACTTCGAGGTGAGGTCTTCCCATAGATTCCCAACAGTTTTTAGTCACAATGCTCACTCCAGCACCACCATCAAGGATTCCCTTTAGAGTTAATCCCTTGGTAGTAATGGGGAGGGTGGCATTAGATTTGTCACCTTCAAAGTACTGTCCCAACTTGTTCACAGGTATTTCAACGACCGAATCTTCATCTAGGTTGGGTTGTAGATCCCAATGTTCCCCTTCATCTTGAAGCGTGTTAGGTCTATCCATATTTGCAAATTGTGGTAGCCCCGCCTTTAGTTCTCCATTGAGAAATGCCCGAAGAGCTAAGAATAGCTCAGGATCTCCGTATAATTTGGATATGATCCTGGTTCTGATTTCAGAGGACATGAAATCCATTAGCTTAGACACATTCAACGGTACTTTTCGAGACATCGCCCCCCCTTGACTAGGGACTGATGAAGATGGAATCACTTCCTCTTCAATGGGGTCAGGCATTCCCTCACTAAACATTCTTTCCAGCAAGAAGGGTGTTTGCCCACTTCCTGATGTCCTATCCTCACTTTCTTCCCGAATGATACTCGGTATAGCTAACAGTTTATGGTTCCTGTGAGGCTGAACTTGCGTAGGAAACACGGTGTCTGGAATTTTGATTTTTCTCGGGTTTGGCTCCAGTTCTCTTTGTGTTTCTTCCACCAAACCCCTTAAGTGTTGCACTTGTTCAATCTCCTCAACTGGGTTTGGGTAAGTTCCAATCTTTTTCTTGAGGGTTTTTGGCCCACGTGGCTTGTCTTGGGGAGTCTCAGTCAGTTTGGGTGGTCGAGAGAGCATTAACTGATTTGGTTGTGGGGCTGAGGAAGTTTCCTTCTGTTTCCCCTTATTTATGTACTCGCTTGATTCTCCTTCATTGAGCTCCCGAGTGGGTTCCTCCCTTAAGGTAGTGGCTTTGGTCCCCATGGTTTCTATTGAATCGGAATCATCTTCAGGATCATTCATATACACGGGGTCATCTCCTGTCCCTATGTTGGTCTTTGAACTGGGCTTGGAGCTCGTGGCATTAAGCGATCTCTTCCGCCGTGTTTTCTTTTTCTTTGCCTGAGCGATTGATGCAGTATCCCTCTCTTCAAGAATGTAGTTTTAATTTTGAAGCATTGACCGTATAACTACATTCGCGGGTACAACGGGTGTGGTTCCTCGTGCTTGGTTGGTGACCTCAACCAAATTCAATGGCGTAATCTTGGGTGCATTAGGATTATGTGGACATTGAGCAATCAAATGATCTATGCCACAACGATTACACGTAAGTACCGGCATTCCCAATGTGCTCCCTTGATTTGGTTGCATCTGAGTAGCGATCTTTGTAGCCTATTAGGGCACTCCGCTACACGATGCGGCCCACCACACTCGTACCATTGAAGAGGTGGTCTCCTTGCCATGGTATTAAGGTTTTGCTCTCTTGTGGCGAGAGCAGCCGCTTGATATACAGGCTTGACTTGCCCGAGATGATCCTCCATGTAGTACTGGGGAATCATTTCAAACGTATCAATCCCGTATGGAGCAGTGGGGTCTATCTCTCCCACACGCACTATGTGACTCACAACCCATCTGGTTTATTGGGGTAATCCTTGGATGTGGAGGTTGTGGTCCTAGCACTGGCGGTGGTAACGGCACAGACTGGACTGCATTCGGATTCCTTGGAACTATGTGCTGTGAGTGACGGTTGCTCGACAGGTTGTGCAGGCATTAGCGCGGGTACTTGAGGTGCGTTTGACCAGGCTAGTGGTGCTTGATTTGCCAACATTCGCTTAAGTACTAGGCAATCCTTAGATTGATGGCCGTACTTACCACATGCATTGCAATTCCCATTGAATTTGACTCTGAATGTGGGACATTCACTCGTGCTATGTGGTCCTAAGCACACCGAACACCATTGTTGCTCTCTCATTGGGTACATATGGCTATTCTGGGGAGCTCGATTACCCCTAAAGTATTCTTGGAGAGCCTTAGTAAGGTCGGTCATAGACATTTCAGATATCTTGGGCTCCTTGGCAATAGGTTTCACCGTCATTGGCTCGTGCCCAGATACTTGCGAACTAATGGATTTTGTTTCCAAAGACACCTTTTTACCTGCAATCATCAAGTTGTCTTCTAACTGGATTGCATTGGCAGTGACTGCTTCCCACGTTGTAAGTCCTCTAATGACTAGGCCATTGTAAATGTCCTCGTGGCGCAATCCCCTCGGATGAATCTATCGAGTAGTTGGTTATTATTGAAGCGCTCATCGGGAGTGCAGCGAGAATTTAGATGCTTCAATCGACTTATAAAGTCTCTCACTGACTCCCCTTCCTCGCGTTCAGCTTTTTGGAGTTGAGATGCTACTCCCCAAAGCACACCCTCACGTATGTATTCTTTCAAGAACAATCTCTTGAGAGTGGGGTAGTGAGTGCGCTCTTCAACCCTTAAGGTTCGATACCAATCTCCGGCCTTCCCACTCAAGGTTAAGCCTAAGGCTTTACACTTATGCAACTCATTGTGCTCTTCCAAGGAATCACACACGTGTTCGAAGACTTCAATGTGCTTCCTAACATCCTCGTTACCACTGAAGTTTTGAGTGAGCTTAGCCACTTGTACTGCCTTGCTTCTAGGTTCTCTCTCAGGCATACCCCTCATGTTTTCCACAATAGATCGTCCGATTGTCTGAGCAAATGCTGCGAGATCACCTAGGTGAGCAGGCATAGCTGGTGGAGGCACTTCTGGGATAGCCTGGCTGATAGGAGTTGGCGTTGGTCTGAGTATGTTGGCAAATGACGTAGGATATGATATGTGGCTAGGCCTAGCTCCTCTTGGATAAGGGTTGTGATAAGGTAGTCGTGGAGCATACGCCATTGGCATACTAAGAGGCATAGGAGCTACATGAGCATGAGTAGAGATAGGTACATAGGGTCGATAGGCACTGGCACGCACTGTTGTAGGTACTGTTCCACTAGGTAGCGGCGTCGTACTAACTACAGTGGTAACAGGTGCGCTTTCTGTCATGCTCATCATGGGGTAGGCATTGTGGATTCCCTAATGGAAAGTTGAGCCAAGGTTGGAAAGCTAAAGTTACTGCTCGTGGGCTCAACCTGCATTGAGACTTCAGGCGAAACAACATATGAAGGGTCTATGGGACTCACCGAGGGAGTCTCCAATTGTGATAGGGTTGGTTGTTTGGCCTTGCCCGTATCCAAAAACCTCATAGGGCCAGTGGAAACTAGGTTCACTCCCCTATTTTGCCTCTCAATTTGGATAATTCTATGAATAACCTCACATATCATTTGTTGTTGCTCCTCTAGATTAGTGGCGCTAGATGTAGATCGTAGGACTTCTAACCAACCTACATGGTATGTGTAGCCCGTGTATAGGTCAGTTAGAGTCTCTGTGTGTAGATCATATTCCCAATTTTCATTGAGAAATATCCCATCTAGACTTGGTGTGCCAAACGGTTCTCTTGAAGTGGACGCAATGTCACTTCTTATGGATTGGCTTCTAGGGACCTCTACTTTAGGAAGAGCATCGGAAGTTGGTAGCTTAGTAGGGCTCTCATTAAACAAAGTGGGTAGAATATCCATATGGACACTCTTTGGGAGGGTAGGGTCTACATAAGATGTGAATGGTGAATCTACTACCCCTCCTTCTTCATTTACTTCACTTATCGCATGCTCAGAGCGTGTAGCTCTACTAAAGGTCTCTATTAGACGACTAAACATGCTAGATCCGGGTCGTGGGGCCCAACCTGGCATGTTTTGGCTTGTCTCCTCAGGGTTCTTGGTAAGGTGCCCTTCCATGGCTTCTGAGCTAGAGGACGAGTCACTATCCACTATTCGTGGATCTTGGGTTGCACTCCCTTGGGTTCCAGCCAAAGGCTAAGATGCTAACGTGGAGGGATGGTGTGAGCCTGCGTAGACTGAAACGCTTTCTAGTGGCTCAGACTCCAGCACCCGACCAGAGCGTAGATGCATGTGACGTGGATACCCTACGTGCGTTGGTAACTACCCTTGAAACTCACACAAGTGGTTTCTTAGGTGTTTCGCACCTCATTTTTACTTGTTTTTGTATTGTTTTTAACTCGTTTTTTATCCCCTTACTTACAGTCGAACCTGAACTAGGGCGTGTGATAGCTCGAAACGAGTGTATCGTTCAAAGGGTCCTAGTGTGCTTTACAGCACCGTGTTCGCCTATCCAGAGCTCATGTGGTCCTCAAAACAGTCCGTTTCCCTTGGGGGGAAGGGACGAAAACCTATTTGCTTGTGGAGGAAAAGGTTAGGGCTTTATCCCACATGCTCACTTTACTCCTTGGGGAATGGGCTACATATAGGGCACAACTTCCCATAAGCTCTCACTTGAAAGAAAGCTATGGAGGCTCACTCTCCTATATATATATATCAAAAGACCGAGACCGAGTGTCGTGGGTCAATTGGGGGTTTTTTCTTTTCAAAATTTTTTTCTCCAGTTAAAAAATCTTTCCTCTCCACACGTTTGGTTTTTTCTTTAGAAATAAAATTTTATTTTTTATTTTTTATTTTTTTAGAATTATTATTTTTTATTTTTTTATTTTTTGAGATAAGTTTTCTAGGGTTTCTTTCTAGGTTTCAGCCTCGGCCGCGGCGCGGTTCGCACACAGCACAGGTCTGGGGATTCAGAAATCCCCCCTCGCGCGCAGAAAACCAGATAACAGAACGCACGGCCACACGCGAAGCGAAAAAATTACAAAAGAAACAGAAATGCAGAGGACAACTTGCAGAAACAGATTGCAAAACACGGAAACACCTCAACAACAAACACACAGTCGCTTTCCTACAGCGTAAATTAAGCTTCACGCAACAGCCCGAGCTGCAGACTGGAGCTTGGTGCAGGGCAACTCCCCGGCAGCGGCGCCAAAAATGTGCGCTTTTGCCGCACAGGTCGTAGCTGGGGACTTGCCGGACACCGTATGCAAGCCACGAATGGCTGCAAGCATACAACCAGGGAAGGAAGCTCAAACAGAATGCATAGGGTGTGTCACTCATCGCTCAACCGTCGCCTTGAAGGATTCCCGCGTCGCAGTGAAGAAGGAGCCGCCGTTCGTCGCTCTACCGCCTCTCCGCCGCCATGCCGCTACACAGTGCTCGATCGCTCTCTCACTCTCTCTCTCTCTCACACACACGACGCAGGAGAAGGAAACCAAAGAGATAAGGCAAGAGCACTCTTGTATTCACAACACATGAGAATGAGGATTTTAGGGTTACATTTGACTCTTATAGGTGACTTGGCCGTTCACACTTGGGTGCCCATACATGGCCGGCCGATCCTAACCCTTACCCTGCTCATATTCAAGGTGCGCCTCTCATCGGCGATCACCCAATCCCTTTATCCTTAACATATGGTGCCGACAAGCCCAGCCCATGACTTCGAATATTTAAATAAATGACGTAAAACATAGTACGTCTCAATGTCCGTTTCATGGGTTAACACCAGTGGTTATGAAAGGGCCTAGGGAAGGTAAAGAGGAGACGGTGATGAAAGGGCCTAGGGAAGGTAAAGAGGAGATGGTGTTGGAAAAAAAAAGAGAGGAAATGAGGTCATGAAGGTTCTTTTGAGTCTTTGATTGGATCTGATTGGAGAGGGCTGCCGAAGTTGATGCTTCTCTAAGTTTCTCATTGGATCTAATTAGAGAGGGGAAAGGGCTACGTAAAGTTGTTGCTTCAAAGAGAGGTAAGGGCAAGTTGGAGGCTAATAAGGTCATCTAGTCTCGAAACCCTCTAATGGTAGTTCTCCTAGAAAAACTTTTGTTGATAAGAGCATGGTGAAGATGGACAAGGGGAAAAGCAAAGTTGACTTATTAGACAACTATGATGGGAAGATGAATAGATGGTAGAAGGTAAGAATGTGGGGGAGAAAGTGAGCTTAAGCTCCTTGCAAGCAAACACACACACAAGAGTAGACAAGCACACAAGAGAGATGGAAGGTTGAATTTTCTTCTATTCTCTTCTCTTCTCTATAATCATAACATAAAAATAAGAGTATATACTATAAGGAAAAGCACTCTCCTACTAAAACATAGTATGAGCCAAACTACATGAGCTGGCACTATAACTATGCCATAACTCTAGTGAACCAAAATGATTGTCACATAGCTTGTTGGTGTTTTATCACCCATAATCTCACCAAGCATACCAGTGGCATAAGCGCGTAGTTGTCATCCTAGCATGTCATCCATATCTGCACTAGTTGAGCTTGATATGTCAACATGCGCGCTCAACTCAATACCATGCTCTCTAAGTAAGCACGTGAATTATCAGCTACTTGATCCCTATGTGCTAACATATACCAAATCCATATCACCTACTAGAACCTTCTCCCTTACAAAATGATAATGCACCTCAATGTGCTTCATCCTAGCATGATACACCTTAATATGTTATTAACCAAATGTATGTTGCTCATGTTATCAAAATAAATTATTACAACCTTATCCATGGGCTTACACATATCTGCAAAGTAGCTTCTATAACTAAGCTACCCCATACTAACATAGCATTGTCCCTGTACTCAGCCTCCATACTCAATAAATCAACCGTTGGTTGGTTCTTTTGCTACTCCAGCTACCAGCAGCACTCTGAAAAGAAAACATAATGCCACTAGAGATCTCTTATCTGAGACACTATCAACCCAATCTAGATCTATATATCCATGTACTTGTACATCTACTCTAGTCTCATAGTCCATAGTGTACTGTGGACTTTATGTGCATGAGCATCCTCCTAGTCACATCCAAGTGTGGCCTCCTCAAGCATGCATAAATCAACTCACCAATCTAATAACATAACTCAAATCTGGCCTAGTGAGTTATGTAGTTCAAACTTCTTACAATGCATCTATACATAGTAAGGTTCTCCAAAGTATCTACAGCCAATTTTTTGTTCCACTCCAATGGCACTGAGATTGTCTTACAAATTGTCATTTTATACTTGGAGAGCATGTCCAAGTATGCTTTGGATAGCATGTCCAAAGCATATTGTCTCTACAAAAGCCAAATCCCATGACATGATCTAGTCACCTATATATCCAGGACGTATCGCAGCTCACCCAAATCCTTCATTTCAAACTTTTTTTAAAGGAGCAACTTCACCTCATAAATGTTAATATCACTATCCCCTATGACAAGCATCAACAAGATGACTACTAGAATAATGCCCCCTGTCAATCTTTTTCACATAAAATCATTTGTAGATATATGAAATCTAATAATGATAAGATACTCTCCTATCTTGTCTATATGGCCATGCTCTAGGTGCCTTCAAGCCATATAAGGCTTTACGCAACTTGTAAACAAACTCTCGATGTACATGGTCCTCACGTCCTAGTGGATGCACTATGTAGACCTCCTCCTATAAATCACCATGTAAAAATACATTATTTACATCCATTGATGTAAATACCATCCCTTAGCTATAGCCATAACAATGACTCCTCTCATAGTTGTTGACAACCTTTGCAAACAGGAAGTCTCCTCATAGTCAATGCCATAGGTGTGCACATATCCTTTGGCTACTAACCTCGCCTTGTACTTGCTCATAGACCCATTTGAGTTCTACTTTACTTTGTAGACCCGCTTACGTCCAATTACCTTCTTCTCCTTTGGTGGCAAAAGCACCAACTCCCATGTCTCATTTGCATCCAATGCAGCCATCTCTTCATCCATGGCATCCTCCCAATGATTATGTCCAAGTGTGTCCTCAAAATATGTGGGCTCTATCTCTTGTATTGCTTTGACCATATATACAAACACCAAACAGATAAAACAGACGAAACATTTTAAAATGAAATGATATACTCACTCCCAATTGAAATGCCATTTCGTCCAAAATTGATTTTTTTAAAAACTTACTCTTCTTCTTCCCCTTTACTTTCTTCTCCACCTCTTCTTCTTTCCCTATATTTTCTTCTCCTCTCCATCTAAATTTTATTTAAAACTTGTAAAGATGAAACAATGAAATTGACAAAACGTTTCTTGTGACTATATGTAATAGTTCCCAAATTTGACTTCTTAATTGATTTCACCGAAACGGACGAAACGTTTTGAAATGAAGTGAAACACCCCCAACCGAAATGCCATTTCATCTCAATTTGATTTTGTTTAACACTTGCTCTTCTCCTCCTCTTCTTCTTCCCAATTTGATTTTGTTTAACACTTGCTCTTCTCCTCCTCTTCTTTTTCCCATTTTGATTTTGTTTAACGCGCTTGCTCTTCTCCTCATCTTCTTCTTCCCCTTTACTTTCTTCTCCTCTCCATCTCAATTTTCTTAGAAACCTATAAAGGCGAAACTAAAATCAACAAAACGCTTCTTGTGACTATGTGTAATAGTTCCTAAATTTGACTTCTGTATCAATTTCACCTAATTTCACACCCAATTGTTCAAATTTCTTACAAATATTCCACTAGATCTTCAATTTCTCACCTTTTCCCAATTCCAATTTCATACTTTCATAATGATGGGTTGTATATCCATCGTATATCAAACTTTACAACATTAGATATGTGCTAATCTTTGTAAACCTATGTACACCTAGATCACTACCAAGTATTCTCACAACATTGCTTTGTCCCCTTGTACACCAAGTGCTTCATTTTTCCATCCTGCATAGATAATGGCACCTTATAAATATGCGCAATATCATCACCTAATTCCACATACCCTAGTTTTTCCATTTTCTACAGATCTCTAAACCACTCTCCATTATTGGTCATATATTAGAAGCACCCGAATCAGCATATAATAAATATCTTGGATTCTCTGCATCCATGGTCATGGAACTAAGCATATACTACATCACAAAAAGTTGTAGTTATGGTAGAGTTATCATGTCAACTCACGTAGTCAAGTTCACACTATGGACCAACCTTATATGTTTTAGTTGGAGAGTACTTTCCTTTATACTATGTACTCTTATCTTTATGTAGCCGACACACCATGGACCAAACTTATATATTTTAGTAGAAGAGTACTTTCTCTTACAATATGTACTCTTATCTTTATGTTATGGTTATAGAGAAAATAAGAGAATAGAAGAAAATTTAGCTTTCCATCTCTCTTGTGTGCTTGTCTACTCTTGGGTGTGTGTGTGTGTGTGTGTGTGTGTGTGTGTGTGTGTGTTTACTTGTAAGGAGCTCAAGCTCACCCTCTCCCTTGTATTCTTCTCATGGTATTAGAGCATCAATTTATGTCAAGAGCTCAAGAGATGAGCAAGGGTAAGCAAAGGAAGTGATACATGGGTAAGGGTAACTCTATCTCTTTCCCTTGAATTTGGAAGAAAATTTTTGCATGTGGCTACTAGTCAAGAGTAGGAGACAGGCATAACAATAAGGTGTATTGTTACATCTTGATCCACCCTTGCGAGACAATAAAGCAAAGGGGTATTATATTATGTGGGATGGATTCGTAGGACAAATGTGATTTTAGAATTTGGATTCAAGGCCATTTTGAGCCCTCTTTTGGCTTTGCAAGTTTTTTGCAGCAGTAGGCACTTTATGAAAGTGTTGATTTTGACTGTGTATGCACAATTTTTGGTTTGGTTCATACTTACAGCACCAATTTGGTTGCACGATAATCTTTGTAGAGAATGTGAGGTTTGCAAGTTGTTGATGGATGTATATTTATATGAGAAACTGTGTAGATAATCTATATAGAGAGCCTGCGATTTGCAAGTTGTGGTGGATGTATGTTTATATGAGAATCTATGTAGATAATCTATATAGAGTGTTGGAATTAGGGTTGCAGGAATGCACACACAACTTCAAGAAGATGAGGAAGCTTGAGCACAACACAGTAGTGTATTATGAGTGCCAAAAATGAAAGATAACAAGCCCTAGAAGATAATGGGCGTATATACAATGCACGGGGGAAAAAACCTCCTAGTGAGGGAAAAAGTGCCCCGGCGGTCCTAAGTGTGTTCACACACATCACTACTATAATATGATAACAAATCCCCCCTGGAGTGATGCGGTGAACAAGAGCTAGCACTCATGTATAGGGAAGTGTCTAGCTATGTGGACGAATCCACAAAAGGGAGTAAGCCCAAAGCTTTGCGAAAAGCTTCGAACTTCTCACGAGGCAGAGCCTTTGTGAAAAGGTCTGCAAGGTTATCCTGTGTTGGCACATAAGCCAAACTGATCTCTCCTGCAGAGAGTCTCTCCCTGACATAATGGTAGTGCACCTCAATGTGCTTCGTACGAGCATGGAACACTGGGTTCCGCGCAACTGCCAATGCGCTCTGACTGTCAGTGAAGATGGTGGTGGCAGATGGCTGCCCAACACCCAAATCAGCCATAAGGCGTCTGAGCCACACACACTCAACCGTAGCTGTGAAAGCTGCCCTGTACTCAGCTTCACAACTAGAAGTGGCCACAGTAGGCTGCTTCTTGCTCAACCATGATATGCATGAGTTTCCAAGCATGAAGCAAAAACCACTCGTGGACACGCGTGTGTCATAACAACCAGCCCAGTCAGAATCTGAAAAAGCATGTAAATCTGGCGGCAATGATCCCCCCTTGGGATAAAACAACCCAAGATGCCGAGTACCACTCAAATAGCGAAAGATACGCTTCACTGCCTGCCAATGCTTAATGCCTGGGCTATGCATAAATCTGCTCACCTGTGAGACTGCAAACTGAATGTCTGGCCTCGTAATGCATACATAAATGAGGCAACCAACAGCTGTCTGATAGAGTGTGACATCAAAGTGATCTCCAGCATCATGAAGACTCAACTTCAAACCTGTCTCCATTGGAGTAGCAATAGGCTTGCAGTCTTCAAGGCCAAATCTCCGCAACAATGTTTCAATATACTTTGTCTGACACAAAGCAATACCTCCATCACACTGCTTAAATTGTATCCCCAAATAATGATGCAAATGCCCCAAATCTGACATCTCAAAAGAGGCATTCAAATCAGCCTTAAAATCAGCAATATGACTCTCATTTGGTCCTGTGAGCAGCATGTCATCGACATAGAGAGCAATGATTAGATGTACACCATCCACACGTTTAACATACAAAGTGCTTTCTGTTGGACTATTCTGAAACCCATGTGCAGTCAAATATGTATGTATTTTTTCATACCAAGCTCGTGGAGCTTGCTTTAAACCATATAAAGCCCTTTTTAACCTACACACTTTGTTTTCCTGCCCTCTTTGAACAAAACCACGAGGCTGCGATACATACACCTCCTCATGCAAATCTCCATTTAAGAACGCAGTCTTTATGTCCAGCTGATGTACATTCCAACCATTATGAGCTGCTAATGCACAGATGCTACGAACAGTGGTCATACGACATGTGGGAGCAAAAGTCTCATCAAAATCAATGCCCTTCTCTTGAGCATAACCTTTTGCAACAAGCCTAGCCTTATGGCGATCCACTGTGCCATCAGGCTTACGCTTCAATTTGTAAACCCACTTAGTGCCAATGGCCTTCTTGCCAGGGGGCAAGTCACATAAAGACCATGTACCATTCTTCATAATAGCATCGTATTCTGCTTGCATAGCAGCCATCCAATTTTCTGAACTTTGTGCCTCATCAAATGAAACAGGCTCACTTTCATCGCACATACTAGAAACAGCCAATGCATAACAATCTGACGCATAAGAGGCACCATGAGAGCCAGAACGAGTGCGACTAGACAAAGGGGCATCCAACTTGCTGTCACGCAAAGTCTGCACCAGCCATCTAGGCATATTCCTAGAGCCCTCAATCTCTTGTCTCTCATCCTCAAGTGCATCATGCACATCTGCATCAGATATAGGCTGATCTGTGCCATCATTTAAAACCTGCATAGGCTGAAAAACTGCCTCATGAGGTATTGCACTTGACTGTGCACCACTGAAAAGAGGCAACAATGTATCATAGACATCACGTGAGCTGATATCTGTCTCCTTAGTACATGAAACCAAGGGCTGAACTGCATCTTCCACAAATACAACATCACGGCTAACCAAAATGCGCTTTGTCTGTGGATGATACAAACGATAGCCTTTGCTCTCAGCACTATATCCAACAAAAATACATTTGACAGCTTTGTCATCCAATTTTCTGCGATGTTGCACAGGCACTAATGCATATGCCAGGCAACCAAAAACACGTAAATGGCCAACAGATGGCTTGCGGCCATGCCAAGCCTCATATGGAGTGACAACTTGTAATGCTTTGGTGGGACACCTGTTTAGTACATAAGTGGCACACATGACAGCCTCAAGCCAAAAACCATGTGGTAGACTTTGACTCTTAACCATACATCTTGCCATTTCCATGAGAGACCTGTTTTTTCTCTCAGCCACACCATTTTGCTGTGGTGTATACGGCACTGTACATTGGTGTTTTATCCCACGCTCAGCCAGAAATGCATTAAATTCGGAAGACATATACTCCCCCCCTCGATCTGAACGGAGGGTGCCCATCTTACTTTCTGACACATTTTCAGCCATAACCAAAAACTGTTTGAAGCACAAAAACACTTCGGACTTTGCCTTCAAAGGATATACCCATGCATGCCTGGTAAAATCATCAATGAAAGTCACGAAGTAAAGGTAGTTTCCAAATGATGGAGTTTGCATGGGACCACAAACATCACTGTGAACAAGCTGCAATCTGCGTTCAGCTCTCACTGATCCATCTTTGGGAAAGGAAGCACGCTGCATTTTACCCAATATGCAGCCCTCACAAACATGCTTGACAGGTGCCTCAAGCTTAGGCAAAGAAGACACCATTTCAGATTTCTGCAGGCGCAGCAAACTTGCAAAATTCAGATGACCAAAACGTGCATGCCACAGTTTTGCATTTGAAATAGCCTGCGTATCCATAATAGCACATGCTGAATCCTCTACACATTTGCCATCCATATTGAGCTTATACAGCCCTCGACATAGTGAACCAGATGCTACAATGATGTCACCACAAGAGAGATCATGAACAGTACATCTGTCATCCACAAATTTTACAACCAAACCTGTTTTGGCAAATGCGGAGACTGACAGCAGATTCTTTTTGATCCCTGGCACATACAATGCATCAAAAAGTGTAAAGGTGTTGCCATTTGCAACATTCAGCACAATCTGTCCAACTCCTTCAACGGGATAAGAGGAGTTATTGGCACAAGTGACAGTATTCCCTGTGGGAGCAGACTCAAGGAAAGTGAATAAACTGCGCTGCGAGGTGATATGCTTAGTGGCACCACTGTCAAAGTACCATACATCTGAATCTACTGCAGACATACATGTGTCATGCAAAGATGGGTCATAACTGCACTGCGCATTGAATGCCCATTCTGTATCTAGCACAACATTAGCAGATTCATTGTTAGAAGGAGAGGCATCTGCACAACAGCCATACCAGCCTCTTTCTTCTTAGCCTCTTTCGCAGCCAGCTTAGGACACGCTTTGATGACATGATCATTTCCCTTACAGTACTTGCAAAATGTCTTCTGTTTGTCACCCTTCTTCTCATCTTTGTCTTCCTTCTTTGGTTGCGCAGCATTTGCAGATTTCTGCTTACTAGAAGAAAAGCCAGCTTTACCTTTCCCGCTTCTCTGACTAGCAACGAAAGCTTGATCTGCGACACGCATAATATTCCTGTTTTGCCTTGACTGGTCTTCTTGCAGCAAAACAGAAACTAACTCCTCAAATGATAAGGCATTGGGATTGCCTTTCATCATCAAGCGAAGAGTGGAAGCAAAACCCTGATAAGAATCTGGTAGACCATTCAAAACAGTCTGCACAAGTGAACTGTCTGACAGGATTTCATCTGCAGAAATGAGCTGCTCTTTGAAATCCTTGATCTTTGTCAAAAAGCTATCCATAGAATCACCTTCGTTCATATGCTCACTCTCCAACTGTTTTCGGAGATAAGCAACACGAGCCTCATTTCTTGCCTGATACAATGTGGCAAGTACATCCCAAGCATCCTTAGAAGTCCTGCAGGAGCGAATATGTGGGATAATGGTACGTTTGACAGACAGCGCAATCAAGGCATGAGCCTGCGCATCTCTACCATCCCAACGAATCTGCTCTGCTGAAAGTGGTGGTTCTCGAACAGCTGCTACAGCACTTGTGCCTGCACCATCATCAACAGTACCTGTTTCTGATGTGTTTGCAGCATTCCCAGCCACAATAGGACGTGCATCAATACCCTGCACAATGTTCCATAACCCCTTTGCTACCAATACATGTCGCATCATATACGCCCACAATGGATAGTTGGTGCCATCCAACTTATCCTCAGCAGCCAACATGCGGAATACATCATTGTTGTCAGCCATGGCCAATGACTGTACTACTAGATGTAAATGCTGTCTGTAAGAGGTAAACCTGTATAAAATCGACCTGTGCTATGTAGCACAGCCCAAAACAGACGAATGGGCACCTGTCCTGCAGATTTTAATCTTGACAGAAAATCTGCACAGTAGGACGATTTTGCCTGCGCAGTACTTGGAATGCAAAAACGGAGGGCGAAACGACTTCAGATCAAAATTCTGAAACGAACTAGCCCTATGGGCTATCCCACGGCATATACTAACCTGCAGACGCTCGTGAAACCTCGTCGCAATCGGAGGAGATGAAGCGGCAGGTGCCGGTGATGCTGCCCGGGAGGAGGAAGCCTGCTCTAATACCAATTGTTGGAATTAGGGTTGCAGGAATGCACACACAACTTCAAGAAGATGAGGAAGCTTGAGCACAACACAGTAGTGTATTATGAGTGCCAAAAATGAAAGATAACAAGCCCTAGAAGATAATGGGCGTATATACAATGCACGGGGGAAAAAACCTCCTAGTGAGGGAAAAAGTGCCCCGGCGGTCCTAAGTGTGTTCACACACATCACTACTATAATATGATAACATAGAGAATCTAAGATTTGCAGGTTGTTGGTGGATGTATGTTTATGTGATTAGTTCATATCCAATTGCAGTATAATAGGTTTACAGTACCCCTGGAAGTGTAACTATGTTGCAGTATAATAGGTTTATAGTACCCCAGGAAGTGTGACTATGTTGGAGATTGTAGGTTTTCTCTAAATAAAAGTTTTTACAGGCATTTTTTGGTAAGTTTCTACAGGTAATCATGTATGTTAGTCTATCCTAGATTGTGCTAGACAAAAATAACTTTTAAACATGGAAGTTCATAATGAGAAACTTCCTCATGGAAAAGGACTATCACACATGGCAAAAAATGGTGGGAGTTTTTTTAGGTGGTGAGAAGGAGCCATAGCTTCTGGAAGAAAATGTCACACATGGCAAAAGACTATCATGAAAAGCACAGTGATATCAAAAATGGAAAGTTGTAGCAAGGCAACTACGCATCATCAAGTAAATTTTTAGGGTGATGAGACAGGCATGAGCACTTGTTTATGATGCAACACATACTCAGTTCCAAGAGATAGGAGACATATCAAGATCGGGAGATATTTAGTATATAGATTCTAGCACCTCTAACCACATAACCAGTCATGGTGAGTGGTTTAGAGATATGTAGAAAATGGAAAAGTGAAAATAGATGATGATAATATGCACCCCATTATGCATGTTAGTAAAGTGCCATTGTCTATGCAAGATGGCAAAATGAATTACTTGGCAAATGTACTTCATGTTCCATAATATTATGAAGAACCTAGATTTTGTTGGAGGAGGGTCTGCAGTGAGGTTTAATCCTCAAGGATGTTTTATGGAAGACTTCAAAAAACATTATCGCATTGCCAAATTGGTTATAAAGGGTAATAGAAATGGCAAGATGTTTACTTTGGGGATGTTAACATGCTTAAGGTTAAAGAAGCCATGTTTGTGCATCGGAAGGGTGTCATTATATATATTGACATATGGCACAAGTCCATTGGTTATGGGAATATATAATGGCTGAAATCTATGCAAGCCCAAAATATTGTTGTATAAATTTGTTAAAGTTTAAGGTTGATGGTATACATAAAGTATGTGAAGCATGCCAAACATGCTTTCCCGCATAAAAAATGCATAAGTGCAAGGCCATTGGTTGTTATACATTCAGATGTATGGGAATTGACCAAGACTACAACAATGGTTGCGGTACTATGTTACACTAAGAAAGTATGGGCTTATTTCATTAAGAAGAAAAGTGAAGTGTTTGCTCACTTTTAGGGATTTAAAGGCTTGGTCAGAAGAAAAAAGGTATGCAAATAAAATGTGTGAGATCAAATGGTAAGAGAGTATTTTTCCAATGAGTTCAGTGATTTCTTGAGAAAGCAAGGAATCAAGAGACACTTTACATGCAAGTACACGCCACAATAGAATGGTGTTGCAGAATGGAAAAATAGGCAGGCACGTTGCAAAAGTGGCACGTGCCTTGATATCTTAATAGAATATACCCGATTATTCTTGAGCAAAAGTAAGCAACTATTGTGTTTACATTATAAAAAAGGCACTCACCACTACAATTATTCATGGTATGATGCCTAAACAGAAGTTTATAGACACAAAACCAGATGTGTCTCACTTAAAAGTGTTTGGATACATTGCATATGTACATGATTCTAATGAAGTGAGAACAAAGTTAGATCCTAAAGGCAAAGAAATACATCTTTATTGGTTATGCTTTGGAGCAAAAGGGTTATAGATGTTATAAGATGCAAGTAAGTAGAGATGTTGTCTCTTTGATGAGATGAATAGCTGGTTGATGTTACATTGAAAGGTTTGGGCAAGAAGTATAAATCATTCGAGACTACCATCACTATGAGAAGTGGTGATCCCCCAGAATTTTAAGCATTGATTGAATTGCTTATTGTGGAAGAGTTGAAGCTTGGATTAGGTACATTATCCAGTAGAATTGGGCATGCAAGGAAGCAAGCATTTTACACACAAAGAAGGAGGGGAAGATCCTCATTTAGAGGAACGTATAAGTGGACATGGTTGGCAAGATATATCACCACAACAACAACAAAATTTTTAGCCCTTGTATGATGCACAAGGAGGTAGAGAGTCATACTTCCAAGGTAGGGGGAGATCAATTTCTAGAGGAAGAGGTAGATGGAAATTTGAATAGCAGTATGGAAGTGGCATTTAGTGTCACTATTATGGTAAGATTGGACATATGGCCAAGGAAGAAGAAAAATGATTTATGAGGTGGCAAAATTCGGCATGGGAACTATGCATCTTCTAGCAATGCAGGTCATGGGAATGAAGATTATTTGTTTGCATGAAGCATGTGACGGACACTATGACTTCACATAGTGAAGGAGATGATACTTTGGTACATGGATTCTAGTGCATCAAACCATATGACACATCATGGTGAATGGTTTTCCCACACAAACACAAGGATATGTGGTTACTAGAGATGATATGTAGCATCTCATTACTCATATTGGTAGTGTGCCATTGAAGATGCATAATGGGAGAGTGAAGACAATATCCGATGTATTGTATGTGCCATCAATCTCTAAGAATCTTGTATCTGTGGAGCAAATGGTTGATCGAGGATCTCAAGTAAGGTCCAATGAGTATGGTTATTCTGTTGAGGATTGCAAGAATGGATGTAAGCTCATTTTGCAAAGGAACAAAAGGAAGGAAGACTATTCACTTTGGATTCAAGTATTCCAGAGTTAAAATCAACCATATTTTTCACATAGCCATGACATTGTGTAGGACATTGATATGTGGCATAAGAGGATCGGACATGAGAATATCCAAAAGTTAAAGTCTATGCAAACCAAAGGGATTGTTTCAATGGTTTTCCAAGGTTCAAGTATGATGGAAGCAATCACATATGTGATGCATGTAAGTTTCAAAAGCAAACAAGGCTTCCATTTCCAAAGGATAGTCAAATAAGCGAGAGGCCTTTGGAAATCATTCATAGTGATATTTGGGATCCATCACAAACCCCATCCATAAATGGTTACAAGTATTATGTCATCTTCATTTCTAACTATAGTAGAATTACATGGATCTACTTCTTGAAGGAAAAAGGTGAAGCAGTTGAGAAGTTCAGAGACTTCAAAGCATATGTAAAGAAGTAATATGAATAGTGGATCACATGGTTGCGGATAGATGGTGGAGGTGAGTTCACCTCACGTGCATTTGATAACTTCTTGAGAGATCATGGAATACAAAGGCAACTTATATGTAGGTACACACTTCAGCAAAATGGAGTTACTGAGAGAGGAAGAATAGAATCATTGGTGAGATAGCACGAGCCATGCTTAATGAGAAGAGCATTCCAAATTACTATTGTACAAAAGTATGTACAACAGTGTACTTGTTGAACAAGACACCTACAGTAGCTATTCTTGAGAGTACACCAGAGATGAGGATGACTGGCTATAGACCTGACATTGGGCACTTGAAAGTTTTTGGTTATACATGTGCCTGATGGAGCACTTGAAAGTTTTTTTGTTATACATGTGACTGATGAGAAGAGAAGAAAATTGGATCCAAAGGTAGAAATGTGTGTATTTCCTTGGGTATGCACAAGACATGAGAGCATATGTGTTACAATATAGTGAAAAAATAGGTCCTTATTAGACATGATGTGATATTTGATGAGATGGCTAGTTGGTATAAGTTATGAATCATCTAGTTCAAAGAACCTTGATGATAAGTTGGGAATTCTAGTGATTAGAATGTTGAAATATGTAAGCTCAATTTATGTGTGTGTGGGAAATCACTCTAAAAGTGCTAGATATTATGTGGTGTGATTTGTGGCCACTCATATGGAAAACAGAGAGACACATGTAAAGTTGGATGGGTCAATTGATATCTTTATTAGAAGCCTTTCATTATATGGTTGAAACATATATGCAATAGAGTATTGTTGAGTATGCTACTCTCACTCTCTCTCTCTCTCTCTAGCCATGGCTTTCTTGGTGTAGTTCAACCAACCTTAATCTTATGCTTAATCTTTTATCTACCACAATGATCAATCCCATATTAGGATTCTTAACATGGTATCAAAGCTAGGATGGGCTCTTGATTATGGTGGATATCTATGTATAGTAGCCTTTGTGAGAGTTCATTTGATTAAGCATATTGTACGATTTTGTATCTTTTATTATGAAAACTAAGCACACTCATTATCATTAGTATTGCATTTGGAGAGAGATTATGCTATTAGTGAGATCAGAGAGATCATGAAGCTGTCGACAAAGCTAAAAATGGAGATTTCAACAATATGAAGACCTTTGGAGTTTATGTCTTCAACAAGGAAGCTACCAAGGAGACAATGGTGACTCAAAGATAAGGTTGGTTTTGAAGTTTTGCCCCAAAGCCTTTTGGTTTGAGTGAGAGAATGCTCATGTAAAGAAGGGTTGCACATACGTGTTCAAGTGGTGGACAAGTGGTTATGGGCTGAGAATGTAATCCATAGAGCTCACCAAAAGAGGTGGAGTTTGGTCCTTTACTCATGGGAGATGGGTGAAGTTTGGTGGAGGCCATTGATGGCTTTCATAATTGATTTTGAAACTTGTGAAGAAGTACCCTTGAAGATGTTGGCATGCATATGGAGTTCATTTGAGAGCTCATGATAGCTATTTTAATGGCTATATTTGAACCTCAAGATGGAGGTTTATCAAGGCAAAGGTAGTAGTTAATGGAGCTACATATGCAAGGGAGTTACAATTGTGCTTGAGATAAGCACCTTGGAGACACCAAAGTCAAAGAAAAGGTGCGAGAAATAGGGGCAACCAAGATGGGAAGCACGATAATTTCAGCCATGAAAGCTCTATGAGAGCTTGAAGAAGGAGAGGTAGCTGATATTGATAGCAACTAGCAAAGAAATTGAAGACACAGAAGTTTACAGCTATGGCAATGCAAGACCATGAGCATGTGAAGATAGGAGCTATGGAAGCATCTCAAGAGGAGATGCTTATGAGGGCTCACAAAGCCCAAGATCAAGTACCATTAATGGAGCTAAATAGCTCATATGGCAGAGAAGAAACCATAGTGGTAGTGGTAGTGGTGTTAAAACCCTAAGATCTCTCTAGATAATTGTTATGCATAAACATGCATAAATCAGGCATAAACATCATACCTCTGCCTTGATGTCCCATACCATCAAGAGGTATAACTCCAATCCAATAGCATGTAGCTGAAGTGTGAAATGGTAGATGAGTAGATATGAACCTCTACACAAGAGAGCATAACATAGCCTTGGCCTCATAAGCCCAAGCCTCCAAGCCCCCTTGAGTGTGCCCCATGCCCCTATTATATAGGAGGGCCCTCAAGTGACTCTTGACTCTCCATTTCCCATGTGTGACCCTTGGATGCCTGACCCTAACCTTAACCCTTAAGGTTAGTCCTAACCCATGCTCCACTAGAGCTTGTTCCCATGCTCCCATGCGCACAAGCCTAATGTGGGTTAGCCTCCTAGTATATGACTTAATATTTCATTAAGATTTTTAATTAAATCCCTAATCATAATTAACATTAATTATGATTAATATTTAATTTAAAAATTTCCTTTTTAAGAGAAATTTCACGGAAAAAAGAAGGAAAAATCAGATTTGAGAGGCGTAGAGGACCCCACGCACACGGGAGAGCATTTCATGTATCAACACGCTGTCCCCTACTGAATTTCAGTAGAAAATTGACAGAAATTTGATTGCATTCTCGCAGGAAAAACCCGCAAAAATGTATAAAAATGCTCAAAAATTTCTTAAAAAATTAGGAAAATTTTTAAAAAATTTTGAAAATTTAGAGAATCCATTCTACCAAAAATATCCACCATAAAATATGTGGTATTTTTATTAAAAAATCCATTAATGCTTGATTTAAACCATAAAAAATAGAAAAAAATAGCATTAACTCACAGAATTTCCCTGCAACGCCAATTCGTCCATTGAATTGTAGTAACACACGTTCCAATCACCATATCGATAATCCACGTGTAATTCATCAACACAAATCAATAAAATAACATTTTTATTAGTAAATATTAAAATGTACTTCAAAAAAATCAACAACAAGTAACTAGAGATTGCTCTGATACCACTGTTAAAATCCTAAGATCTCTCTAGATAATTGTTATGCATAAACATGCATAAATCAGGCATAAACTCAACCACCCAACCACCCCCGAGCCCAAGGGATGCACACATGAATAATAATGAAATACATCATACCTCTACCTTGATGTCCCATACCATCAAGAGGTATAACTCCAATCCAGTAGCATGTAGCTAAAGTGTGAAATGGTAGATGAGTAGATATGAACCTCTACACAAGAGAGCATAACATCGCCTTGGCCTCATAAGCCCAAGCCTCCAAGCCCCCTTGAGTGTGCCCCATGTCCCTATTATATAGGAGGGCCCTCAAGTGACTCTTGACTCTCCATTTCCCATGTGTGACCCTTGGATGCCTGACCCTAACCTTAACCCTTAAGGTTAGTCCTAACCCATGCTCCACTAGATCTTGTTCCTATGCTCCCATGCTCACAAGCCTAATGTGGGTTAGCCTCCTAGTATATGCACACATAATGTGGTATATAACATAGCACACATAATGTACATATAACAAGTGGCTATGGCAATACTATGAATATAAGGTAGTCAAGCAGCAAAGGCTATAAGAGCACCGCAGTGTGAAGAAGGCAAGCATCAAATGAGGATTTTGAGCTGTAAGCAATGGCAGCTTGTAAACAGGTACAACTTTCAGTGTGAATCTACAAGAGTTGCAAGAAGAGAAATGCTTTTCACTTACATATAATGCAAGAGAAGTGCTTCGCAGCAATAATGCAAGCATGTATTGCCAGGGAAACAATATAATTAAATACATAGAGCAAGGTCATCACGTAAGCAGTTATGGTGATGATAGCTTACAAAGGCGCCATGGAAGCTTTGCAACAAGGAAGAAATGCTTTTCACTTACATATAATGCAAGAGAAGTGCTTCGCAACAATAATGCAAACATGTATTGCCAGGGAAACAATATAATTAAATACATAGAGCAAGGTCATCACGTAAGCAGTTATGGTGATGATAGCTTACAAAGGCGCCATGGAAGCTTTGCAACAAGGAAGCTTTGAGAGAACCTATGGCGGACTATAAGGAAGGAAGGGGTGCATGCTTTTATCATTAAAATTTAACAAAGATTTAAATTTTAGTCCATTTAAGGGTGGATTCACACACACCGCAAGTTTTAAGCATCAAGGGTCTTGTTCACTGGCATATTTCATTCATGTATCCGCAAAGGACATGTTCACACACACAAAGGTTGTATCACCCTAAAATATCGGGCAAACATTGGCTTTTCCAAAGTAAATCCATGGATGCTTTCGTCACATCGAGTCCAATTCCTGGCTTTGGCCACCAAAAGGCTTTGTATGTCTTTCACCCATGGACCATACCCAAGCTTATTGAGAAGCTCAAAACAAGTAGATGTACACATGTGTATATCTCAATGGATTTTGAGATGGATGTACAAGTAGCTAGCTTCACATGGATCCTTGCTCGAGATCGTGGATCTCAAAATGGATTATTAATGTGGTGCATTAGTGTGCACATGTGGGTTTAGGTCATCGTCTCAGACATGCATGTCCAAAAACAAGGGTGGATCTATCCAAGCTTTATGCTTAAATGGACTTGGTACATGCACACACACACACAACATGCTTAACATGCATGGGTGGTCTAGAGTTGACTAGCTGCATTTGAGGACACTCCAATTGCATTGAGGGGGTGTTCACAGTTGTGTTTGGTGCATTGCCAATTGTCGTAGTGGGTGAGTGAGAACACCTCGCTTAAGAGGGGGTGTTGAAATATGTAAGCTCAGTTTATGTGTGTGTGGGAAAGCACTCTAAAAGTGCTAGATATTGTGTGGTGTGAGTTGTGGCCACTCATGTGTGTGGAAAAGAGAGTGCCACATGTAAAGTTGGATGGGTCAATGGCTATCTATATTGGAAGCCTTTCATTGTATGGTTGTTGAAACATATATGCAATAGAGTATTGTTGAGTGTGCTACTCTCTCTCTCTCTCTCTCTCTCTCTCTCTCTCTCTCTCTCTCTCTCTCTCTCTCTCTCTCTCTCTCTAGCCATGGATTCCTTGGTGTGGTTCAATCCACCTTAATCTTATGCTTAATATTTTTTGTACCACCATGATCAAGCCCATATTAGGATTCTTAACATAGAACTCCAGGTGTGAAACATGGCAGGTATTTATCGCCACATGCTAAAGCTCAATAGTGACGCACAACCATTGAGAAGGTCACAAAGGGTGAGATATCTAATGAAGAGGTTGACATATAGAGTATGTGGTGCTATGCATTATGCATATATGACATCTATGGGAATCGTGTGGAGCCTCCTTCTTTTGATGAGGTTATTGGCAAAAAAGTTTGGGAGGACAAAGCTATGGATGAAGAGATGGATGCATTGGTATATAATGACACATGGGATTCGGTTGAGTTATAAGGTCAAATGTAAGTCAGATGGTTCCATGGAAAGATATAAGGTAAGGCTGGGGCTATGCACAAACTTATGGACTTGACATTTAGTTCATTGGCTAAGATGACTACCATAAGATTAGTGATTTCATTGCCTTATAAAGATTGGGAATTGCATCCAATGGATATCAAGAATGCTTTCTTGAATGGAGAGTTGCAAGAAGAGGTGTTTATAGAATAGCCATAGGGTTATGTACACCCATATTTTCCCACACATGTATATAGATTGAAGAAAGCATTATATGGGCAAAAGCAAGCACCACATACATGGAGTGACAAGATTAGTACATATCTCATTAATATTGGATTTATAATGTGAAAAGTTTAAATTCTTCACCATATGTGAAGAAGACACATAATGGTTTACTGGTGATTATGATTTATGTGCATGACTTGATAGTTACACTTGATTGTGGGAATGAAATTGCCAATGTGAAGGTATCATTGACTAGCCAGTTTGACATGAAAGCTTTAGGAGAGGTGAGATTCTTTCTTAGCATAGAGGTTATCACAAGACATCATATGGTTGGTGCAAAGGCACTATGCGTTTGTGAGGGAGATGGTTGGCAACTTGATTTACTTGGTTATCATTAGACTGAATTTATGTTATGTGGGGGGACTAGTTAGTTAGTTTATGCAGAGTGGATGTTGTTATAGGAGGATAATGAGATATGTGAAGACCACTTCCCATTATAGTTTATTTTATGAGCATGAAAAGGATGTGATGGTGTATGGTTACACAGATTGGACATGTAGTGCTTATAATAGGAGATCTGCTACTACTGGGTATGCATTTAGCATGGGAAGATCTACAATGAGTTGGAGCAACCAGAAGCGACCTATAGCTATTTTATCTAGCATGGAGGCATGGTATAGAGTAGCTATGGTTGCAGCATGTGAAGTGGTATAGTAGCTGAAAAAGTTACTTGGTGATTTGGGATAGCCTTATGATAGAGAAGTTATCATACATTGTGACAACATGAGCAATATTTAGTTGGCTAATAATTTGGTTTATCATGTGAGGACCAAACACATAGAGGTTCATTATCATTTCATCATGAGAAATGTATTGGATGGACAAGTTGACTTGACATATGTGAAGATATTCGTTGGCTAATAATTTGGTTTATCATGTGAGGACCAAACACATAGAGGTTCATTATCATTTCATCATGAGGAATGTATTGGATGGACGAGTTGACTTGACATATGTGAAGATAGAAGAATAGGTTGTAGATATCTTTACCAAATCACTTGGTAAAGAGAAGTATGAGTACTTCAGAGATAGACTTGGAGTACATGAGATGGACATGGTGAGCTTGAGGGGGAGTGTTAAAAATGCAAGCTCATTGATAGCTGGTGGATATGTGGATAGTATTATATATGTGGACAATAGTCTAGCTATGTGTGGAAAATAATGGCCATGCCCAACTAGCCAAGTGTGTGTGGACATTAGTACTAGGTTATGTTATGTGTGAACTTATCACTTGTAGAATGTGTTAATTTTGGTGAAGAAGAATGAAGCTAGCTACGGACCATCTCTACATTGTGTGAGATGGATTAATGAGATCAATTAGAGTTTATGTGTGTCTCCTCTAGTCTCATCTATTCTCTTTTCAAAGAGCTTATCTAGACTCATACTTTTGAGAGGAGGACAAAAAAGCTATAAGGCGACCTACTATGTCCCATAGAAAATATTTACTCAGAGCGGGGAAGCTCATAATTTTGAGGACAAGAAAGCTATAAGGCTTGCTATGTCCCATGAAAAATATTCACTCACTCGGAGCTAGGATAGGGAATATACACTGGGTCTTTCTTAGGAGGTAAAGGAATGAAATAAAAATATCAATGATCACCTTAGAGAAAATAGTGTGTTGACCCATTGGAGGCAACTTTAACCTTTCTCTGAGCCCTCTAGAACTAGCTATTTATCTAGCCGTTTGATAATGGTTATACCAATTTGGTCAAGGCCTTTGGTTAGGATCTAAGGTTCTGTTTTGGGGGTTGGATTTGGGATGGGTTTTGCGATATGCTTGGGTGGGGTCAATGGTTTATTCGACCACTTACTCAAAGAGTGTCTCTAGTTCATCAGTCCGTCATGCCTTATGGTTATACATGTGGGGGAGAGGATGAGTTTGAGATCCTTGTAAGCAAACACACATACACAGTAGACAAGCACACAAGAGAGATGGATGGCTGAATTTTATTCTATTCTCTTGAAATATACTACATGAACTAGAACTATAGAAAAATACTTTTCTATTAAAACATATAAGGTTGGTCCTCCATATAGTGTGAACTTGACTACATGAGCTGGCACCATAACTATGCCATAACTCTAGTGAATAAAAGCAATTGTCCACAAAGCCTATGAACCACTAGTCTCATATCACCCCATAACCTCACCAACCATGCTAGTGGCATAAGTGTGGTGCTATAATCCATTTCTACACTAGTTGATCTCGATATCTCAACACTCCCCCTCAAGCTCAACTCCATGCCCTGCACTCTAAGTAAGCTCCTGAATAAGCAAAACTTTTGTACCCAATGTCTTTATAAAGATGCTAGTTACCTAATCTTCTATGCTAATATATACCAAATCCACATCACCTACTAGGACCTTCTCTCTTAAAAATAATAATGCCCCTCAATGTACTTTATTCTACCATGATACACTGGGTTACTAGAGACACTTATATGTTGTTTATGTTGTCAAAATAACTAACAAAATAGCACTATCTATGAACTCAATAAGTAGCTTCTGAAACCAAGCTATCTCACATGCTACCATGGCAATGTCCCGTGTACTCATCCTCAGTACTCAATAAAGCAACCGTTATGGTTGTTTCTTCCTGCTCTAGCTAACAACATAACTTTTAAAAGAAAATATAAGCCGTTAATAAACTGAGACACTACAAGCTATTGGTAGACTAAGACACCACACATCTAAACTGCATCTGTATACCTATGTATATGTACTTGTACTCTAGCCTCATAGAGAACTCCATAGTGTATTGTGGACTTTATGTGCCTGAGGATCCTCCTAGCCGCATCCAAGTGTGGCTTTCTTCCACGCGACGTGCATAAACTAGCTTAACAATCTAGTAACATGGCCTAAATATGGCATGGTGATAGTCATGTCGCTTATCTGCATCCAATTTTGTGTTCTACTCCAATGATACATAGATTTTCTTATAACCTATCATCCCATACTTGGATAGAATGTCCAAAGCATATTGCCTCTACAAAAGCCAACTCCCATCATGTGATCTAATCACCCCTATACCTAAGAAGTATCATAGCTCACCCAAATCTTTCATTTTACTTTTTTTTAAGGAGTGTCTTCACCTCATGAATGTCAACAACACTATCCCCTGTGATAATCAAGTCATCAACATAGATGACTACTAGCACAATGCCCCTATTAGTCTTTTTCACTTAAAAGTAAAAAATCTATTGTTGTAGATATCTAAAATCTAATAGTGACAAGCGTGCTTTCTGCTTCAATCCATACAAGGCTTTAAGCAGCTTGCAAACAAAATCGATGTGTGCATAGTCCTTCTCTTATACATCACCATTGGTATCCTAATGTGGCTGCACCATGTAGACCTTCTCTTATACATCACCATTTAAAAATTCAATTCTTTATAGCCACCATATTCCCAATTCTTATGTCCAAGTACCTCTCCTCAAAACATGTGGGCTCTATCTCTTGTATTGCTTTGATTGTATATGCATAATGATGGGTTGTATATCCATCGTAAATCAACTTAGGATATCTGACCCTTGTTGTAGACCTACATACATCTAGATCACTACCAGGTATTCTCAACACTGAATTTGGCTCTTTATATACTAGGTGAACAAACTCCTTATCAAGGCTTTGTTCTGAGCCACTATCCCCATCAACAAAGAAATGACTTACTGAAACATCAGCCATTATGAAAGGTTGATCCACCTTCCCTTTTCCCTTATGTGATACATGTGAATTTGTTGAATTTTCAACACTTGTAGTACCATCAATGATGTGTCGAATTCTTGGCATTCTACCTCAACCTTCTCGAGCCTTGAAGCTCTAAAAGTACGTAAACACTTCACTTTTCTCTTTCATGAAGTATACCCCCACCTTCCTAGTGTGGTCATCAATGAAAGATACATATTGATGCCATCTTTTTTGGTCCCCAAACATCAAAATGCATCACATCCAATGGGATTTGACTTACATTCTTATATGAAAATGCATTCTTAGGCTATTTGTACAATTGGCATGCTTTATACACTTTGTGGATTCTATCCACTTTGAACTTCGGCAGCACTTTGGGCTTGTATATTCTTCAATGTCGTTAAATATTGACATGACCAATACCAAATGTCAATGTCTGTAATCACACATGTATTATGTGCAAACATTGCAGCCTCTGCTTTAGGCATCCAATGTAAACATTCTACCAATTATGTTTTCCTTTTTTGCAACTATATGGCACTACACATAAACATAATTATGATCCCCTTTGTAACCATTCACTGCAATCATGTAGCCCTAGTTATTGAAATCTTCTACACCTTCTTAGCCAACATAAACTAGGTTCTTTTTGTAATATTTGGAACTTGAAGTACATGAGCTAGGTACTTCATCTTGCCATCCTACATACACAATGACACCTTACCAACATGTGTAGTAGTAGGTTGCACAATATCATCACCTATTCCACATACCTTGGTTTTTTCATTTTTTACATATTTCTAAACAACTCACCATGATTGGTTATATAGTTAGAAGCACTTGAATCAACATATCTCCACAACATACACCTCTAGTATTCCATGCATTTATAACAGTCATGGAACTAAGTATATGCTTTATCACAAAACATACTCTTTTCCGAGGCCATTCAATGTGGTGACCATGTCATTTCCATCAACTCAAGCTCTAATAGAGACGAGGGCATCTATAAGCCCTTTCACTCTCAATGAGTAATCATTGATACATATCTTATTACTATGCATATTATGCAACTCTTGCATGAACTACATTCTTCTTACCTTGTGCTATATCACTTAACCAAGGTATCCCATGTATCCTTAGGTGCCGTTGATGTATCATTACATCCAACGAGCATCCAACACGCTCACAGATAACCAATATATCACTTTGTTAGCTTTCGTATGCCATGCCTTAAAGGCCTCTATGCTTCTCATCACCTGAAAAAAAACCAATATCCTTTTTTCATGAGGAAGTTTCTCATCTTGAACATTTGTTCTTGGAAGTTTCTATTGTCCAACCGTTATGGCTCACCCTAACCCCCCTTGAGACATCCAACAAGAGATTACTTGATGAACCACAACTATCTCGTCACTCAGGATCTTTCCAATGACCGAGCTTGTAACCTTTGAGGTCTCCACGATTTACAACTCCTTGAGAAGCAATTCCACCACGCCTCCTGCAAGCGTTGTCACACCACCACGTTGCACTACGGGTACTCGTCCCTCCTCACATCACTCACACACACTCACTACCATGCATTAGGGAGAGATATTAGCAAGAGGATTAGCAAGAGCAAGACTCAATTGCACAATGGGAGAGTCTCTTATATTATGAGAGAAATTCACTTATATACATGGCCATAAGTGTTCACACTCACTTAAACTCTGGTCGGCCGGGCACTTTAGGCTCATAAGAGACCTAATTCTATTACAATGACTACTCTCATAATATATCCATGAATTACATCACTTGGGACTTCATCCTACATGCTACCGCATGCTCTTGAAGTGGGAATCGCCATAAATACTCCGTCACACCATTATGAGTGCTCGTCCAAATTGTAGCTTTGGACACCATTGCTTCATATCTTGAATGTATGACCCTTTGGTATATCTACCTTGACTCCTTGATGTAAGATACTGGTGGTAGCTCGTGTTAACCCTAGGAATGGGTTAACATCCCTCCCTTCCTGATGGGGCAATCGTGTAACCCTAGGAATGGGTTAACATCCCTCCCTTCCTGATGGGGCGATCGTGTCCTCGTGATCGCGTTAAAGACCTTTGTGTGGGGATAATGGACAAGCTTTGTCTATAGCTTTGATGTTGAATGGCATTCAATGGTCTTTCTCCCTCCGGAAGGAATGAGAAAGATTGATTAGTAAATGAAAAGGTTAGTGGTTTATTGGAAATTCCTAACGGGGTGGGGGGATGGGGTTTTTTGCGAGTGATTACATTTGTATATTTTTGTGAGTTTCTTCTTTTTTTTGCTCACATTGTTTTTGGCAATCATAAGCAAGGTTACATGTGATTTGTGTTAGTGGGGACGTTAAGGATGTTAATAATGAGAGAAAAGAGAGGGAAGGAGCAAGAGGAACGTAGACATAATCATCAGAACGAGATGGTGATTCTTAATTCCTCATTTGATTCATTGAAAGCGACATTCATCATTTGAAGAAATTGGCCTCCTTTGATGATGTCCCTTGTGTGGCAGGATTCTTGTCAAATGTTGTTGAGTAGGACTTGTTCCTACATGCTTCTTCCCATATGCTTTTTATGTTTTATGTATATTTAAGTGCTCTTATGAAGCAGATATACATTAAGTACAAGATTTGAGTCAAATAGACTCTTATTAAGCTGCTACTTTTTGTTGAAGTAGCCACTTGTTGGTGAGGATTGAAAGAATTACATCGACTTGCGAGGCTAATATAGATAGCTTTACTAAGGATTGAAGATCATTGATTTGTGAAGATGGTAGCATTGTTTGGAGAGGTTTGTAATTTGAAGGAAAATTCTAGGCGAGGGGTTATACCATTGACCAGGATTTCGCCCACCATGCCCCCCTATCCAAAGGTGTACCTAGAAGTTGTTGATGGTGAGGCTCTGGTGCAAATGTCCTCTTGTGCATGAGTATGGATATGTACTCATGGAGTTGCTACTATATTAACATAGCCAAAAGAATAGTAAGCTATAATCTTAACAAAATATAATGGCTATTGAAGATCCTTGGGAGTCGCTTGTAATTTTTATCACTTCTAGGTAGGCCATATGTGTGACTCCCTTGTGTTTGTGTGTGTGTTTTTTTACTACCACCTTATGAGCAAAAGGTTCTTGTGGCTACTCTCCTTTTTTAGAGAATAGGTTCTTATGTCTGTCGCATAGCTTCTGCACTTATGCTTCACATCTAGAGGGGTGAAAAGAGCATACTGAGTTTGTCTTTGATACGCTCATAAGTCTGTGTTGTTGTAGACGTGGAAATTGATTCTTAAATTTTTAGCTCAAATATTTTTGAGGCGGTAGATAAGACTGCTGGTTGATTATCATTGGGGTTGCTTGAACACACAAGCTCTTGTGTAGATACTGAATGCACGAGAGTGATTGAGTGACTTGCTTGGTGTTGGTTGGGCCTCCATTCTTATCGAACTTTAGGTGAAGCTGTTGGGGTTGAAGTTGGTGGTGAGGCTTTCTTCACGTTGTTCAATTTTGGCAACCATATGATGGGATTACCATCAATATCCTTATTGTTGAAGCACAAGCACAGGCACCCATCTTTGATGAACATTATAAATTGGTGGCTAATGCTTTTGGTGCTGAGGTTTCCTTCTTTGTGCAAGCTTAGGGGACTTTGTGAGATGTGCTTGGAAATCCAAGCATTGGTATTTCCTTAGTAATACCCTTGTGCTTGTAGTAATCTTTTTGGTACCCACACTTGTTGACTTGGTGGAGTTCTTTGAGGAACTCGCATAGGCTATGTGGATGGTGTTGTGGAATACTTTGATTTTTCCTTGGCCCCTAAGTGTTGCGTTGAGGAAGAGGCTTTGACTGTTGCTCGAGGCAGCCAAATTTGATTGGCACCTTCATAGTAGCCTTGAGCAACAAGTAGCTACTTCTCCACCCACATCTTGATACCATAAAGATACCTTGAATTTGGTTGTCGGTGGATTTTTCTTTTTGGTTGAAGGGGAAGGTTGTGAGCCCTCCTTCACATTAGTTGGTACTGAGGTTGCAGGATTTGAGACTCATGGGTATTTTTTACTATGATGAGGCTAGAGTCTCTTGTGGAGTGGCTATCAATGATGAGGCTTTCAAGAAGCGGTTGTCTCCTTTGGTGAGGTTTGTCAATGGAAGAGGCTCCGGAGGCTCCGGGGCTTTTCCTTTGAGTTCCTTGTTAGATGTAGATGGTTGTGTAGGGGAAACTTCTTGAGGAATAGTTGCTGACTGCTGAGAGGTTTTGGCATCGAACTTTATTGGTGAGGATGGAGTTGAAGGAGTAGATGCTTTATCAGAGTCAGTCGTTGATGCAAATGGTAGGTCATTGTGTAGTAGAGGGGCTTTCATGTGGAAGAGGCTTGTAACTTTTTACGTTTAGCATCATAGAAATCCATTAAGGTTGGATCCTCTTCCTTGGAGTATGGTATTGTCAACTTTGTGTCATTGACCATCATGATCACCTATCGCTAGCAAAGCACGGTGGTGCTTAGGCAGCAATAGTCCATTTATGCCCCAAGATCAAATCTGCTTCCAACACATACTCAACCACAAAAAACTTGCAAGTAAGGGGGTTAGTTTCAATATACATTTTATGTTCAAAGTACCCCAAACATGGCATGTTCAAGTCTTGTGTAAAGGGAATTCTTTCAGGATGAGCCGTGAGTGTTAGTTGACCTAACAAATCCCATAACTCAAGGGTCATAAGATTGTGTTCTTGTGTTGGATAAACCTCTGCTTGAGCTGTGGTGATTTTATTGGAAAGTTCCAATCCAACCAGAATCCTAGGGATTTTTTCAGTAAGATATGTTGGAAGTTCCAACTCCTCCAAGGTCTCTTCCTCTCATAATAGCAATTGTACAATGCCTGCAAGAGTGTTCAAGGTGACTGTTTGCATGGATTCATTAATTGAATACAACGAGTCACGTATCCAAGTTCCACCAAGGATGACATCATACTCAAGGGAATCTAGGGTAACATGGAATGTAAATTCCACATCTCCACCGATTGTTTGAGTAGCATAGCTAAAGTAACCGGGAACTTCAATGTTTTGTCCATTGGCTCCTCTTGCAAGACCATTGTCTGTTTGTTGTCCCAATGACATCCAAGTGTCTATTGTCATGATGTTATGACTAGCTCAAGGACTAATCAACGCGCATTTGCACTTGACATCATTGCCTGTAGGGAAATCCAACCATATCATGATAGAATCTTCAAGAGGAACCATGGATGTTTCAGTTTTTGTTTCAGCTTCAGATCTCGTTTTGGTTTCATATTCCCATTCACTTTCTTCCTCTTTTTGGCTCTCAGCTTTTTTAAGAGTACCCAATGTGTACACTGAGCACTCTTGGTCCTCTAACAATTCTAAATGAGGTCTATTTGGAAACTTGCGATTCCTCACAGTATCGTTCGATGGAGCTCTGTTTCACCCCATGAGAGAAGAGCATTTCTCTAAATGAGGTTTTGAAAGATTGCTTTAATTTCATAAGGGATTCATCGAATTTCGTTTTGTATTTTGGTTGCTTTTTTAGGATTGGCATTATTAGGTTCAATCATAACTAGTGATCTTGTAAGACACTCAACCATTCTAAGCATGCTCTCCTAAGCTTTCTTTTTGTGTTCCGCATATGTTATATGATCATGATTTTCAATTTGGGGTGGTTGGGTGGGTTCTAGTTTCTTGATTGGTCTGTGAGGTGCACTGAGTAAAGAATCAGAACTTGGTTCATCCTCACTTAGCGACATACTAAAACTTGTTTCATCTTCTGACTTTCTTTGAATCATCAAGTTTTCATTATGTTTGCCCATGCGACAAGATCGAATTTTCTTTTTGAGCTTTTGTATCATGTGTCGCATATATGGGTTTTGTGGTTTGTGTGGTGGCCTTTGAGGTGGATGCTTCTGCATCATGTGTAGATTTTTGATCTTTTGGGTTTAGGTCCTCCACATGCTCCTTTTCCCTATCCTTTAATTCAACCTTGGTTTCGATAGTTTGTTGTCCCTTATTTTTCTTGGGTTTAGAAGGTTTTGGTTTGTGTTTTGGTTCTTTCTTTAAAGCATGTTCTTCTACCCATGTCAAGGTATTGTCTTTTACGGTCTTTTTGACCGTTTCTCGTGCCTTAGCTTGTAAGTGTATAAGCACATTCAAGGGTACCGTGGACAATTGCCCATTTTTTACCGTTTCTCGTGCCTTAGCTTGTAAGCGTGTCAACACATTTAAGGGTACCGTGGACAATTGCCCGTTTTGTACACTAAGATGTTAAGAGTTGTATTTTGTGAGACAAGTTGCATTGAAGCAACACATCTTGGGAAATCTTGGAACATGTGATCAATGCCACATCGTTCACACATGGGGCATCGTTCACACATGGGACATAGAAGTATTCCAAACTGTGCAGTCTACCCCATCGTTCACACATGGGACATAGAAGTATTCCAAACTGTGCAGTCTGCCACTTTTGGTGCATAGGAGATGGAGGTTTTGAGTTAATTGTTGATGAATTGGGACACTTTGTAGTATCATGATCAAAGGATTTACAATATATGCAGTACAGAAAAGCAAGTGCCTTATATGCACAATGGGGATTGGGATGGTCGTAGTGATTGCACTTAACACAAGGCATTTCGCTTCTCACTTGTAGAGGCATTAAGAATGGTTGTTTTTGAAGGAGCTCGTCCTCTCTTAGAGATGTCGATTGAAAGCTTTTAAGCAAGGCTACATAGAATTCAAGGAATGACATCTTTCTTTTGCCATTACTTCACTTGGTTTAGATGAGGAACACTTTGTAGCATGATCATCTTTCAGCAGGTTATCATCTAAATGTACTGCTTCTTTACAACATTGATCGAATGTTTTTGGATTAGATACAATGATTAAGTTGTGTAAGCTGTTATTCTTTAAGCCCATCATGAAACAACTTTTCAATTAAAAATCGTTTAATTTTTCCCATGACTCATATCGTGAGTCCAAGAGTTTTATCCATAGGATAAAGTCTCTAATGGTTTCACTTGGTTTACGCTCAATTGAATAGAGTTTTTTTTGCTGCACTCCACTGAGCACCTTGTCTTTAAAAGCCATGGATAAAGGCTGACTTCAAGATTCTGAAGTTGATCTTGATCGTCGGCATCAATGTGATAAACCATCGACTAGCTTTTCCCTCTAAGCATAGGTTCAACGCATGTACCTTGGTGGGGCAGTTGGGATTTCCAGAGGCCTCGCATCTCTATTCAAATATTTGTATGAATTAAACAGGATCAGTTGTTCCGTTGTATTTGCCTATAATTGTGGAAATATGTACGGTCGTATTTTTGTACGTCACTGAGGCCGTATGTGAGTGCTCTTGTGGGTAGGGACTTAACCCTTGGGCAACCCCCCTTCCTAGACTAGTCAATATGTCCAAGGTGTGGGCATCCAAGGGTTAAAAAGGGTTGGTACCCATAAGATTGGTGGGAATGTTAAGTAAAGGACCAAAGCCTAGTGATAGGGGTTGTAAAACTCGATGACATGCTTGTTGTAGGTATGGCCAATGGTATTGGGAGGTGCGTTTGGGACATAGATCTCAGTGGCTCGAAGATGTCAGCCATTGGGTTCAATTAGGGTGTCGGCCCACGTAGTCCCTCTATCGTTGCCATGTCTGATTGCTTAACTACTCCTTCATGAGCAAGCACACATTTTTTATTTTTGCTTTTTATATTTTCTCCCAGCTCGTTTTACAACATCAAGAGACCTAGCATACTCTTCGTTGGGTCAAATGAGTGTCCGTTGCCCTAATTAGCTTAGACGCTACACGCACGTGAACCTTACAATTATTTTTTTTTAAAAAGTGCATGCTAGTAACTTCTCAGATGATGGAAGGAGAGGTCCTAAAACCTACTTTCCATTACTGTCTCAAGATGATAAATTTTTCATGAATTTTTTCCTTATTTCACAGCACGTTTTTTAGGGTGTTCAAAAGGAATTTGGAAAAACTATGTATGAGAGAGTTGTAGTATTTTTAGAGTACTACAACTTTGTCTCCCTAAGTCGTTTGTGATTTTATTCGTAAAGTAGCCCAAATATGGTTCGAAGTCATTTTTGCAATGTTTTTTGTAATTTTTAGTGCTTTTCGGGCTATTTTTTACCTCGATTTTCAGGTTGAATTCTGAGATTGCTGGTCGAAGGCTAAAACGATCAATTTTGACTTCGGATGACCAAGACCAAATTTGAAGAGCTAGATATCAGCTTTTCGATGAGCCCTAGAGTGCCTTCATCAAATTCACGATTTAGGAGATACGAGTCTCCAAACAGGGGTATTTTCCATAGTCTTCTTTTTTCTTTCTTTTTTTGTCGACAGACCCCCTTTCATGTCGTAAACTAACAGGGTGCAATTCACGGCGTGAAGCAGACTTCACGAAATTTATCAATTTTGAAAAAAAAAACTATTTCATGCCATGGGATATTTAGTGTTTCACGTCGTGAAATGCTTAGGGTTTCATGCTGTGAAGCGAACTTCACGAAAAAACTAAATTTGATTTTTTTTAACTATTTCACATCATGAGATGCTTAGTGTTTCATGCCATGAACTGGACTTCACGAAAAAAATCCATTTAATTTAATTAATTTATTTATTTTTTGGGTGAACCCTTAGGCCGTGAGACCTTAAGGCGTGAAAGTGTAAATTTTTTGATTTTTTTAAACTATTTCATGTTGTGAGATGCCTAGCGTTCCACGCCGCCGTGAATCGGACTTCATGGAAAAATTAAATTTGATTTTTTTTTTGGGCGTGAATCCTTAGGGCAGGAGACCTTAAGGCATGAAAGTGTAGAAAATGGTTCACGCGTGAACCTTTTTTTTTTGAGTCTAGTGGGAAATACGAATTTTCTTGTTTGGGAGAATATTTTTTTGAATTTAAAATTAAGGAAATATGGGCATTTTCCCAAAAAGGTAAGTGGGAATCAAAAAGTCAACCTTTTTATGACATCCCCTTACACCCTTCATAAATGACCCCTAAAATGGACAATTTGACAACTCATGGGTATCTATTCATTAGCTTTAATGAGTTATTTAAAAAAGTGATTAAAAATTAATCCTTTCACTAATCTTTCCCTCTTTTACACTAATCTAAGACTCTAATTAACCACTAATCTCTAATTAATTCACACAATTGAGCACATCATTGGATAGAGCAAGGGAATGCTAAGCTACGTGTATCAATAAATATGTAAATTAGCCTAAAATAAGAGATTAATTAGACTCTTAATTTTGGTCTCTTCTTTTAAGGTAAAATTAAGCAAAGAGAGTCAAATTCCTCCAATTGATGAGAAAATTGATGTAATTAGGTGTTTTGAAGCATGTAGATGCTCTCAAAACACTCAAAGACACTAATTTCAACTACTTACATAATCAATTTGGACCCCAATTAACACATTTTCTAAAATTTTTGCCTCTTGAACAAGATTAATCACCCTCAATGACAAAAACCAGTGCATTAAGAGAAATTAGTCGAATTCAAGGATTTTTTAATAGTTTTGAGAAATTTTTTAAAAGATTAAGCTACTCCTAATGCTTATTAACACTCTTATGCAAACAATTTCAATAAAAAACACACCAATTAAGCTAAAATTAATTATTTTAGTTCTATATTTAACATTGAAGAGAGCTAACATTCACTAAAAATTGCATTCTATTGCATTGTTTAATGCAATGGATGCAACCTAAACCTAGTGCAAACTATGCGCAAGTCCTAAGAACATTCAAAACCATATTAACAATAACAAAAACAACAAATTAAGCTAAAGTTAAGCAAAAAAAATATTCTTTACAAAAACAAAAAAGAGAGCTATTCTACACCAAATCACACACAAATCGCTATCAAATCCACATCTTTTTTATGAGAAACCATTAATCAAGATAATGAGCAATGGGTAATGCGTAGATTAGAGGAAAAACGATGGAAAAAGCCAAGGGATGGTTCCCTGGCCAACGCCACAAATGTTATAGCTCACCCTAACCCCCCTTAAGACACATCCAACAAGAGATTCCTTGGTGAACCGCAACTGTCATGAGGATCTTTCCAATGGCCGAGCTCGTAACCCTTGAGATTTCCAAGCTCTACAACTCCTTGAGAAGCAATTCCACCATACCTCCCGCAAAGTGTTGTCACACTACCATGTTGCACTATAGGTACTCGTCCCTCCTCTCACCTCACATCACTCACACACACCTCACTAGCATGCATTAGGGCGAGAGATTATCAAGATGATTAGCAAGAGCAAGACTCAATTGCACAATGGGAGAGTCCCTTTTATTATGAGAGAAATTCACTTATATACATGGCCATAAGTGTTCACACTCACTTAAACTGTGCCGGCTGGCACTTTAGGCTCATAAGAGGCCTAGTGTTATTACAATGACTTCTCTCATAATATATCCATGGAGTACATCACTTGGGACTTCATCCTACATGCTACCACATGCTCTTGAAGTAGGAATTCCCATAAATACTCTGTCACACCATTACGAGCACTCGTCCAAATTGTAGCTTTGGACACCATTGCTTCATATCTTGAATGTATGACCCTTTGGTGTATCTACCTTGACTCCTTGATGTAAGATAATGGTGGTAGCTCATGTTAACCCTAGGAATGGGTTAACACTAACTCCTCGCTCACAATCTAGAATAAACTGTGAGACATGATTACTTTTAATACATCAAGAGTGCTACGGACAATGATGAGCTACTTGGGTGATAGCTTCCACACTTACGCTATCATCTGGGTTGGTGAGATTATGGGTATTATGCTGCCAATTGTTTACACATTGTGTGATAGCCACTTTGGTGTACTAGAGCTATGGCATGGTTATAGCATGACGCAAGCTCATGTAGTTGGGTACCAACCTTTGTATTTTATAATAGGAGAGTGTTTTCCATAATAGTATGTACTCTTATCTCTTTATGTTATGGTTGTAGTAAAGAGAAGAGTACATTATAGTATGTACTCTTATCTCTTTATGTTATGTTACATACTATAATGAGCTCCTTGTAAGCACACACACATAAGAATAGACAAGCACACAAGAAGATAACTCTTATCTCTTTATGTTATGGTTATAGTAAAGAGAAGAGTACATTATAATATGTACTCTTATCTCTTTATGTTATGTTACATACTATAATGAGCTCCTTGTAAGCACACACACACACACACACACACACACACACACACACACACAAGAATAGACAAGCACACAAGAAGAGAACTCAACAAAATTTAGCCATCCATCTCTCTCGTGTGCTTGTCTCTTCTTGTGTATATGTGTGTGCTTGCTTTCAAGGAGCTCAAGCTCATCCTCTCCCCTAAATTTTATCAGAACGCTAGTTTGTCTAAGAGATTAAGTGGGAAGCAAAGGAAGCAATACACCTGTAAGGATAATTTCATCTCTTTCCCTTTGATTAGGAAGTAAAGAGGTACAACAATAGGTACACAATCATATCTTGAAATACCCTTCGTTGATGAAGCAAAGGGGCATTATATTACAGGCCTAGTCCATAGGACCTTAGTGATTTCAGAATTTGGATTCAAGGCCATTTTGGGCTCTATTTTGGCTCTGTAAGTTTTTTGCATACGCTATATAAAGGAGTCGCTTTTGCATACACTATATAAAGGAGTTGCTTTTGAGTGTGTATACCTAAATTCGACCATGTATGCCCAATTTTGACTTTGTATGCCTAATTTTGACTATGTATGCCCAATTTTGGGCTCTGTTTTGACTCTACAAGTTTTTCGTATTCACTCTATGAAAGTGTCGATTTTGACTGTGTATGCCCAATTTCAACTATGTATGCCTAATTTCTAGTTCATTGCAAAGTTACGAAATAAATTTGGTTGCAAGATAGTCTATGATGCAGAGAATCTCAAGTTTGCAAGTTGTTGGTTGCTCTTTTAAATACCTTCCAAGATGTTTGATTCTGGCTTCTTATCACATCACAAAACTTTCATAGAGGGGGTTACAAGCAAATAAACCACCATAACCACTCTTTCTAACTATCCCATGAAACTTGACATGAGTCTCCATAAGTCTTATCTAGTAATGACCATCATAAGCCTCCTCCATCCCTAGCATAGGTGAGGCCACCATATCACCTGTAGGCAGTAAATCAAATCAAATATAACATCACCATCATAAATCTTTAGAATCTCCTCAACCTCCTGAATAGAGTTGCATCCCATTAGCATATCTTGCCTAGAACTCTTCCACGTGATCGACTTTTCAACAATACTATGACTTACTTCTTTGAGGAACTCCACTTGATAAACTTTCCTTAATGAATGGTAAGGTTTATAATTACATTGTTTCTACATTGTTCCTTAATAATTACATTGTTTCTACATGCATTTGAGTTATCAATGTTTATGGATTAATCAATAGAAGTGGTTTATTTATTATTTAAAAAATACAAAAAAATGATAGGGACATGTATCTGATTCAATGCAAAACATTTTGAAAAAAAAGCTCTCCCCCTTCCACCATGGACACGTATTTGATTCAATGTAAAACATATTGAAAAAGAAGCTCTCGTCCCCTTCCCCCATTGGGCAATGTTGGAGGCTTTTTTCCCTAAAATCTCTCTCACACTCCCCCTCCCCACAACTTCTCTCTCTCTCTCTCTCTCTCTCTCTCTCTCTCTCTCTCTCTCTCTCTCTCTCTCTCTCTCTCTCTCTCTATATATATATATATATATATATATATATATATATATATATATATATATATATATATATCTATATATATATATATCTATATATATATATATATATCCTTGAGAGGGACATGTATCTGATCCAATGCAAAACATTTTGAAAAAAAAGCTCTCCCCCTTCCCCCATGGACACGTATTTGATTCAATGCAAAACATATTGAAAAAGAAGCTCTCGTCTCCTTCCCCCATTGGGCAATGCTGGAGGCTTTTTTCCCCAAAATCTCTCTCACACTCCCCCTCCCCACAAGTTCTCTCTCTCTCTCTCTCTCTCTCTCTCTCTCTCTCTCTCTCTCTCTCTCTCTCTCTCTCTCTCTCTCTCTATATATATATATATATATATATATATATATATATATATATCCTTGAGAGATATAAAATCATGAAAGGGTTCTCTCATTTTAGAGCTAATTTGTAATGAGATAAGTGCCTTGGTTTGTATCTTAATTAAGCATTTTTTAGTCCTTCTTTGAGTGTTTACTTAATCTTTAATCACAAAGGATATTGCTTGCTATGATCTACCCTAGTCTCACAAATTCTAACTTGGTATCAGAGCACCCTAGATTTGGTTAATAATAAGTGATTAGATGGTGATTTCAGAAGCTTTATAAGCTTAGCTTTTTTTAGTTTATCCAATGAGCAAATAAATTAGCTAAATTAGTTTTGATTTATTACCTAGCTAGAGTTGTTTTAAGCTTCAAATTATCTTCCTCTCATCCATAATCACCCTGCAGTTTGGATTTCTCTAATTGAAATGAGTTTACAATGCAGATTTGTGGAGATCATTTTATATTATTTCAATATTTGTTGAAGGCTATAGGTAGCAGTGCTCATCACTTTTATTCTCTCACCCTTTAAGTATAGTATAATCTCCAAGCCATAGCCCAAGGCTCAAGCAGTAATAAGCAAGGGCCATTCACATTAGGAAGAAAGCATAGATATGTAGCCATAACATCAAGAAATCAAAAGAGAGTTAAATAGAGACAGAGAGACTCCTCCTTGCTCAAACGACTAGTAACAGGGATTATCCTCCTTACTTAAATAGCAACAAGGATTCTCCTAGGTGGAAAAAGTAACTACCTACAAAGCCGCTTCATCATGGTAGCAAGCACTGCGACCATCACATAGCGAGCGAGAGAAAGAAACCATGGTGCACAGAAGGGTCATCAATCACCACCATCAAGAGCCACTATTGTGAAGATGCACAAAGCAAGAAGTGCAAAGCAAAGTGCACGGGTAACAACAACACTATGACGGTGTCATTGCACAACAACAATAGTATGACAAGACAATGTCATTACACAACATCAAGCAGTACGATGGTGTCATTGCACAACATTATTTTTTCAAAGATGCACTTTAGAAGAAAGAGAAAGTGTGGTCATCTTCAACATCAACCAGTACGATGGTGTCATTGCACAACATTATTTTTTGAAAGATGCACTTTAGAAGAAACAGAAAGTGTGGTCATCTTCAACACTAGCAGCTCTATATCTCTTTAGCTTTGTAATCAGAGCCGCGCGTAAACAGTTAACGTCTTCTCAAAGCTAGCACACAATTAATGGCAAGATATATAAACAAGCAACTGAAAAGTGGCATCATTGGTTTGTAAGTTTCCAAAGCATATTTGTGCTGTGTACAAATAGAATGTTAGGTAAATTTATAAATTTTAAATTTACTAAAATTGTGAGACAATGGGGAAGATAAGGCTTAAAGGCTTTCTATGGTTCAGACCTTGGTGAAAAAGGGCTTTAATAAGAGGATGTTCATATCCGGTGCTTAGAATGCTTTGAAACTACTTGCATGGGCTTCCTTCTTAGCTTGTGTAGCATTTACATCCCTATTCACATGTGAAACCTTACATTTCTTCCACAAGATCAAGAAAAACATTAACAAATGACTCCATTCAAGCAACGATCACTAGCCTTGAGAGCTCTCCCCCTTCCCCCATGGACACGTATTTGATTCAATGCAAAACATATTGAAAAAGAAGCTCTCGTCCCCTTCCCCCATTGGGCAATGCTGGAGGCTTTTTTCCCCAAAATCTCTCTCACACTCCCCCTCCCCACAAGTTCTCTCTCTCTCTCTCTCTCTCTCTCTCTCTCTCTCTCTCTCTCTCTCTCTCTCTCTCTCTCTCTATCTCTATATATATATATATATATATATATATCCTTTAGAGATATAAAATCATGAAAGGGTTCTCTCATTTTAGAGCTAATTTCTAATGAGATAAGTGCCTTGGTTTGTATCTTAATTAAGCATTTTTTAGTCCTTCTTTGAGTGTTTACTTAATCTTTAATCACAAAGGATATTGCTTGCTATGATCTACCCTAGTCTCACAAATTCTAACTTGGTATCAGAGCACCCTAGATTTGGTTAATAATAAGTGATTAGAAGGTGATTTCGGAAGCTTTATAAGCTTAGCTTTTTTTAGTTTATCCAATGAGCAAATAAATTAGCTAAATTAGTTTTGATTTATTACCTAGCTAGAGTTGTTTTAAGCTTCAAATTATCTTCCTCTCATCCATAATCACCCTGCAGTTTGGATTTCTCTAATTGAAATGAGTTTACAATGTAGATTTGTGGAGATCATTTTATATTATTTCAATATTTGTTGAAGGCTATAGGTAGCAGTGCTCATCACTTTTATTCTCTCACCCTTTAAGTATAGTATAATCTCCAAGCCATAGCCCAAGGCTCAAGCAGTAATAAGCAAGGGCCATTCACATTAGGAAGAAAGCATAGATATGTAGCCATAACATCAAGAAATCAAAAGAGAGTTAAATAGAGACAGAGAGACTCCTCCTTGCTCAAACGACTAGTAACAGGGATTATCCTCCTTACTTAAATAGCAACAAGGATTCTCCTAGGTGGAAAAAGTAGCTACCTACAAAGCCGCTTCATCATGGTAGCAAGCACTGCGACCATCACATAGCGAGCGAGAGAAAGAAACCCTGGTGCACAGAAGGGTCATCAATCACCACCATCAAGAGCCACTATAGTGAAGAAGCACAAAGCAAGAAGTGCAAAGCAAAGTGCACGGGTAACAACAACACTATGACGGTGTCAATGTCATTACACAACATCAAGCAGTACGATGGTGTCATTGCACAACATTATTTTTTCAAAGATGCACTTTAGAAGAAAGAGAAAGTGTGGTCATCTTCAACATCAAGCAGTACGATGGTGTCATTGCACAACATTATTTTTTCAAAGATGCACTTTAGAAGAAACAGAAAGTGTGGTCATCTTCAACACTAGCAGCTCTATATCTCTTTAGCTTTGTAATCAGAGCCGCGGGTAAATAGTTAACGTCTTCTCAAAGCTAGCACACAATTAATGGCAAGATATATAAACAGGCAATTGAAAAGTGACATCATTGGTTTGTAAGTTTCCAAAGCATTGGTTTGTAAGTTTCCAAAGCATATTTGTGCTGTGTACAAATAGAATGTTAGGTAAATTTATAAATTTTAAATTGACTAAAATTGTGAGACAATGGGGAAGATAAGGCTTAAAGGCTTTCTATGGTTCAGACCTTGGTGAAAAAGGGTTTTAATAAGAGGATGTTCATATCCGGTGCTTAGAATGCTTTGAAACTACTTGCATGGGCTTCCTTCTTAGCTTGTGTAGCATTTACATCCCTATTCACATGTGAAACCTTACATTTCTTCCACAAGATCAAGAAAAACATTAACAAATGACTCCATTCAAGCAACGATCACTAGCCTTGAGAGCTCTCCCCCTTCCCCCATGGACACGTATTTGATTCAATGCAAAACAATAACAAATGACTCCATTCAAGCAATGATCACTAGCCTTGAGAGCTCTCCCCCTTCCCCCATGGACACGTATTTGATTCAATGCAAAACATATTGAAAAAGAAGCTCTCGTCCCCTTCCCCCATTGGGCAATGCTGGAGGCTTTTTTCCCCAAAATCTCTCTCACACTCCCCCTCCCCACAAGTTCTCTCTCTCTCTCTCTCTCTCTCTCTCTCTCTCTCTCTCTCTCTCTCTCTCTCTCTCTCTCTATATATATATATATATATATATATATATATTTATATATTTATATATTTATATATTTATATATATATATATATATATATATCCTTGAGAGATATAAAATCATGAAAGGGTTCTCTCATTTTAGAGCTAATTTGTAATGAGATAAGTGCCTTGGTTTGTATCTTAATTAAACATTTTTTAGTCCTTCTTTGAGTGTTTACTTGATCTTTAATCACAAAGGATATTGCTTGCTATGATCTACCCTAGTCTCACAAATTCTAACTTGGTATCAGAGCACCCTAGATTTGGTTAATAATAAGTGATTAGAAGGTGATTTCGGAAGCTTTATAAGCTTAGGTTTTTTTAGTTTATCCAATGAGCAAATAAATTAGCTAAATTAGTTTTGATTTATTACCTAGCTAGAGTTGTTTTAAGCTTCAAATTATCTTCCTCTCATCCATAATCACCCTGCAGTTTGGATTTCTCTAATTGAAATGAGTTTACAATGCAGATTTGTGGAGATCATTTTATATTATTTCAATATTTGTTGAAGGCTATAGGTAGCAGTGCTCATCACTTTTATTATCTCACCCTTTAAGTATAGTATAATCTCCAAGCCATAGCCCAAGGCTCAAGCAGTAATAAGCAAGGGCCATTCACATTAGGAAGAAAGCATAGATATGTAGCCATAACATCAAGAAATCAAAAGAGAGTTAAATAGAGATAGAGAGACTCCTCCTTGCTCAAACGACTAGTAACAGGGATTATCCTCCTTACTTAAATAGCAACAAGGATTCTCCTAGGTGGAAAAAGTAACTAACTACAAAGCCGCTTCATCATGGTAGCAAGCACTGCGACCATCACATAGCGAGCGAGAGAAAGAAACCCTGGTGCACAGAAGGGTCATCAATCACCACCATCAAGAGCCACTATTGTGAAGAAGCACAAAGCAAGAAGTGCAAAGCAAAGTGCACGGGTAACAACAACACTATGACGGTGTCATTGCACAACAACAATAGTATGACAATGTCATTACACAATATCAAGCAGTACGATGGTGTCATTGCACAACATTATTTTTTCAAAGATGCACTTTAGAAGAAAGAGAAAGTGTGGTCATCTTCAACATCAACTATCACGATGGTGTCATTGCACAACATTATTTTTTCAAAGATGCACTTTAGAAGAAACAGAAAGTGTGGTCATCTTCAACACTAGCAGCTCTATATCTCTTTAGCTTTGTAATCAGAGCCGTGCGTAAATAGTTAACGTCTTCTCAAAGCTAGCACACAATTAATGGCAAGATATATAAACAAGCAACTGAAAAGTGGCATCATTGGTTTGTAAGTTTCCAAAGCATATTTGTGCTGTGTACAAATAGAATGTTAGGTAAATTTATAAATTTTAAATTGACTAAAATTGTGAGACAATGGGGAAGATAAGGCTTAAAGGCTTTCTATTGTTCAGACCTTGGTGAAAAAGGGCTTTAATAAGAGGATGTTCATATCCGGTGCTTAGAATGCTTTGAAACTACTTGCATGGGCTTCCTTCTTAGCTTGTGTAGCATTTACATCCCTATTCACATGTGAAACCTTACATTTCTTCCACAAGATCAAGAAAAACATTAACAAATGACTCCATTCAAGCAACGATCACTAGCCTTGAGAGCTCTCCCCCTTCCCCCATGGACATGTATTTGATTCAATGCAAAACATATTGAAAAAGAAGCTCTCGTCCCCTTCCCCCATTGGGCAATGCTGGAGGCTTTTTTCCCCAAAATCTCTCTCACACTCCCCCTCCCCACAAGTTCTCTCTCTCTCTCTCTCTCTCTCTCTCTCTCTCTCTCTCTCTCTCTCTCTCTCTCTCTCTCTCTCTCTCTCTATATATATATATATATATATATATATATATATATATATATATATATATATATATATATATATATCCTTTAGAGATATAAAATCATGAAAGGGTTCTCTCATTTTAGAGCTAATTTCTAATGAGATAAGTGCCTTGGTTTGTATCTTAATTAAGCATTTTTTAGTCCTTCTTTGAGTGTTTACTTAATCTTTAATCACAAAGGATATTGCTTGCTATGATCTACCCTAGTCTCACAAATTCTAACTTGGTATCAGAGCACCCTAGATTTGGTTAATAATAAGTGATTAGAAGGTGATTTCGGAAGCTTTATAAGCTTAGCTTTTTTTAGTTTATCCAATGAGCAAATAAATTAGCTAAATTAGTTTTGATTTATTACCTAGCTAGAGTTGTTTTAAGCTTCAAATTATCTTCCTCTCATCCATAATCACCCTGCAGTTTGGATTTCTCTAATTGAAATGAGTTTACAATGTAGATTTGTGGAGATCATTTTATATTATTTCAATATTTGTTGAAGGCTATAGGTAGCAGTGCTCATCACTTTTATTCTCTCACCCTTTAAGTATAGTATAATCTCCAAGCCATAGCCCAAGGCTCAAGCAGTAATAAGCAAGGGCCATTCACATTAGGAAGAAAGCATAGATATGTAGCCATAACATCAAGAAATCAAAAGAGAGTTAAATAGAGACAGAGAGACTCCTCCTTGCTCAAACGACTAGTAACAGGGATTATCCTCCTTACTTAAATAGCAACAAGGATTCTCCTAGGTGGAAAAAGTAGCTACCTACAAAGCCGCTTCATCATGGTAGCAAGCACTGCGACCATCACATAGCGAGCGAGAGAAAGAAACCCTGGTGCACAGAAGGGTCATCAATCACCACCATCAAGAGCCACTATTGTGAAGAAGCACAAAGCAAGAAGTGCAAAGCAAAGTGCACGGGTAACAACAACACTATGACGGTGTCAATGTCATTACACAACATCAAGCAGTACGATGGTGTCATTGCACAACATTATTTTTTCAAAGATGCACTTTAGAAGAAAGAGAAAGTGTGGTCATCTTCAACATCAACCAGTACGATGGTGTCATTGCACAACATTATTTTTTGAAAGATGCACTTTAGAAGAAACAGAAAGTGTGGTCATCTTCAACACTAGCAGCTCTATATCTCTTTAGCTTTGTAATCAGAGCCGTGTGTAAATAGTTAACGTCTTCTCAAAGCTAGCACACAATTAATGGCAAGATATATAAACAAGCAACTGAAAAGTGGCATCATTGGTTTGTAAGTTTCCAAAGCATATTTGTGCTGTGTACAAATAGAATGTTAGGTAAATTTATAAATTTTAAATTTACTAAAATTGTGAGACAATGGGGAAGATAAGGCTTAAAGGCTTTCTATGGTTCAGACCTTGGTGAAAAAGGGCTTTAATAAGAGGATGTTCATATCCGGTGCTTAGAATGCTTTGAAACTACTTGCATGGGCTTCCTTCTTAGCTTGTGTAGCATTTACATCCCTATTCACATGTGAAACCTTACATTTCTTCCACAAGATCAAGAAAAACATTAACAAATGACTCCATTCAAGCAACGATCACTAGCCTTGAGAGCTCTCCCCCTTCCCCCATGGACACGTATTTGATTCAATGCAAAACATATTGAAAAAGAAGCTCTCGTCCCCTTCCCCCATTGGGCAATGCTGGAGGCTTTTTTCCCCAAAATCTCTCTCACACTCCCCCTCCCCACAAGTTCTCTCTCTCTCTCTCTCTCTCTCTCTCTCTCTCTCTCTCTCTCTCTCTCTCTCTCTCTCTCTCTCTCTCTCTCTCTATATATATATATATATATATATATATATATATATATATTCTTGAGAGATATAAAATCATGAAAGGGTTCTCTCATTTTAGAGCTAATTTGTAATGAGATAAGTGCCTTGGTTTGTATCTTAATTAAGCATTTTTTAGTCGTTCTTTGAGTGTTTACTTAATCTTTAATCACAAAGGATATTGCTTGCTATGATCTACCCTAGTCTCACAAATTCTAACTTGGTATCAGAGCACCCTAGATTTGGTTAATAATAAGTGATTAGAAGGTGATTTCGGAATCTTTATAAGCTTAGCTTTTTTTAGTTTATCCAATGAGCAAATAAATTAGCTAAATTAGTTTTGATTTATTACCTAGCTAGAGTTGTTTTAAGCTTCAAATTATCTTCCTCTCATCCATAATCACCCTGCAGTTTGGATTTCTCTAATTGAAATGAGTTTACAATGCAGATTTGTGGAGATCATTTTATATTATTTCAATATTTGTTGAAGGCTATAGGTAGCAGTGCTCATCACTTTTATTCTCTCACCCTTTAAGTATAGTATAATCTCCAAGCCATAGCCCAAGGCTCAAGCAGTAATAAGCAAGGGCCATTCACATTAGGAAGAAAGCATAGATATGTAGCCATAACATCAAGAAATCAAAAGAGAGTTAAATAGAGACAGAGAGACTCCTCCTTGCTCAAACGACTAGTAACAGGGATTATCCTCCTTACTTAAATAGCAACAAGGATTCTCCTAGGTGGAAAAAGTAACTACCTACAAAGCCGCTTCATCATGGTAGCAAGCACTGCGACCATCACATAGCGAGCGAGAGAAAGAAACCATGGTGCACAGAAGGGTCATCAATCACCACCATCAAGAGCCACTATTGTGAAGAAGCACAAAGCAAGAAGTGCAAAGCAAAGTGCACGGGTAACAACAACACTATGACGGTGTCATTGCACAACAACAATAGTATGACAAGACAATGTCATTACACAACATCAAGCAGTACGATGGTGTCATTGCACAACATTATTTTTTCAAAGATGCACTTTAGAAGAAAGAGAAAGTGTGGTCATCTTCAACATCAACCAGTACGATGGTGTCATTGCACAACATTATTTTTTCAAAGATGCACTTTAGAAGAAACAGAAAGTGTGGTCATCTTCAACACTAGCAGCTCTATATCTCTTTAGCTTTGTAATCTACCTAATGAGCAAATAAATTAGCTAAATTAGTTTTGATTTATTGCCTAGTTAGAGTCATTTTGAGCTTCAAATTATCTTCCTCTCATTCATAATAACCTTGCAATTTGGATTTCTTTCACTGAAATGAGCTTATAATGTAGATTTGTGGAGATTATTTTATACTATTACAATATTTGTCAAAGACTATAGCAACATTGCTCATTGCTCTTGTTCTCTCACCCTTTAAGTATAGTATAATCTCCAAGTCATAGCCTAAGGCTCAAGCAGTAATAAGCAAGGGCCATCCACATTAGGAAGAAAGCATTGATCTGCAGCCACAACGTTAAGAAATCAAAAGGACGGTTGAGCAGAGACAAAGAGCCTCCTCCTTGCTCAAATGACTAGTAACAAGGATTCTCCTCCTTGCTCAAACACCTAGTAACAAGGATTCTCCTAGGTGGAAATAGGAGCTACATACAAACACGCCTCATCCTCACATCGCGGCGGTGAAAAAGGGCTTTAAAAAGAGGATGTTCATATATGGTGCTTAGAATGCTTTGAAACTACTTGCATGGGCTTCCTTATTAGCTTATGTAGCATTTACGTCCCTATTCACATGTGAAATGTTACACTTCCACAAGATCAAGAAAAACATTGACAAATGACTCCATTCAAGTATCGATCATTAATTCTCACTTATATCAGGACTAGACACTAGCCTTGAGACATACTCAGGTGCAAAGACCTTCCCATTTGTGTTTGAAAAGTTTAGCAAGATGAAAAGTTTCATACTTAGAAAGTCAAGGTCAAGCTCTTGCTAATGAAGGAATCAATTTGGGGGATTGTTAGTTGGAGAGAGAAGTGCTCGGAGAATGAAGGTAATGAAAAGAACATTTGGCTAAGCCGAGATGAAAAGGGAATGGCCATTATTGTATTAGGATTAGGTGATGGATTTATCCATCACATTGCATCACCACAAGGTACATCAAAGGGTGCTTAGGATGAGCTAGAGAAATTGTTTGGGGAAAAACAAAAGAATATAAAAAATAAGTTAAAAATATAATTATTTGGCTTGGACATCAAGATAGTGAATCCAAGATTAAGGCAAAGGACAAGGTTTTCAAAGATGGAAGCAACCCACAGTAGTTATTCTGAGCAAGAAAAGGCATAACTTCTCACCTCTGGTTATAACCCCATCCTCCCCTATGTAAAGTGTCAAGTCAAAGCCAGCACTATAGCCCATAGGGCAAGCTGAGATGGACCACTATAGCGTATGATGAGTGTAGGTCTAGTGGAGCATGTTAGGTTATAGATTCTCCTCACATTGAGGGGGGGAGTGTTGAAATAGCAATATGTGAGGGTGCAACATGAGTAAAGGGGGAGAGCTGGTTACTCATAAAAGGGGAAGTCAATGGTCAAAAATGTAGAACATGGAAAGTGTAAAGTGTCAATTCAAAGCCAACATTGTAGCGCATGGGGAAAGTTGCGATAGACCACACCAACATATAACTAAGAGCGTCGATCGAGTGGTGGAGCATGTTACGTTATAGATTCTCGTCACATTGAGGGGGGTGTTGAAATAGAAATGTGTGAGGGTGCAACATAGAGAAAGGGGAAGAGCGTGCTCATTATTAGAAAGGAAGAAGAAAAACTAAGGGTCCTAACTCAAAGGTTGATTTGTGTGGTTACTTGTAAAAGGTGAAGTCAATGGTCAAAAATTAGCACATGGAAAGGTGAAGTCAATGGTAAAAAAGGTAGCACATGGGAAGCACAAGAAGACACATGGAGTGTGGACATTTATTAACACATGGATAGCACAAGGGTGCTTTTATCTTGTGGATGAAGGCTCCTTGAGAGATGAAGGCTCCTTGAGAGATGTAAAATCATGTAAGGGTTCTCTCATTAGAGAGCTAATTATAATAAGATAATAAGTGCCTTGAGTCCTTCTTTGAGTGTTTACTTAATCTTTAATCATGGAGGATATTACTTGCTATGATCCACCCTAGTCCTAAAAATTCTAACCCCCCCCTCTCTCTCTCTCTCTCTCTCTCTCTCTCTCTCTCTCTCTCTCTCTCTCTCTCTCTCTCTCTCTCTCTCTCTCTCTCTCAACCCCATTAAATGCTCATTAAATTAGGTATAATTATTTTTATACTATAGCAAATTATGCTGCTTCTTGATTAAATAACTAAGCCCTTATATAAACAGCACCCTAGAATTCAACTTGCTTTGTCTCCCCCATGCTCTCATCGTTCTCTCTCTCTCTCTCTCTCTCTCTCTCTCTCTCTCTCTCTCTCTCTCTCTCTCTCTCTCTCTCTCTCTCTCTCTCTCTCTCTCTCTCTCTCTCTCTCTTCTTTTCTCCATTTCTCTCTTCTCATCCTCCCGAATGTGAGGGAATCCTTACCTTCCTCTCTCTTTCTTTTTGCCTGCTTCATGTTAGGATGGATAATTTTAGTTTTTACATTTTTGTTTGAGGCTTGGAGGCAAACTAGATAATGAAAGATGTGGAGGGGTGATACCTTATTATTAAGGAGCAAGCCTTGCTAAGCATCCCAAAAGTTTAGGGTTTGTGTTCCTTTAATGTATTTGTAATAAAACGGGTAGGTAAATAAATGGATGAGCTTTTGCCATTAACTTCTACAAACAATCTTAGACAAGCACCATACTTTATTCTTGACAAGGTTGTGAATACTCAATCTACAGCTTCCATAACAAAAATAAATAAAAGAGAACTTCAAATATGCATATGGCACCACATGTACGAGATCCAATAGTAGCTCAACTTGTATTATTTATTGCATGCTTTGTGTGCATGGCTTCTATAATACTAAAAATTCCTTTTTTTAAAAGGCTTCTTTATTGTAATGTATAACATATATGTGTCGTGATTATCCATGTGGGACTTGACATTTGGTATACCAAAAAATGCTCATCGGAAAGGGAGTTGTACAAGAAGCTAATCTTATGCGATTACTTTCTCATGAGGCTTTGATGGCAACTTGGGAAGCTTGTATAACAAGCTTGCAACTTGGTGGTGGCATGACAAATCATCTTCAACAACTTTTTGAAGATTTGGCTCTAAATATTTAGTTTCACATGAATGATTCCAAGGGTTTCTATGTAATATTATGTATTGGGTGTGAGAATGAGTGGAGTATGATTTATAAATACATTAGTATGGGTTACAGTGCTAAATGTATATAGAATGGGTGATGAGTCATAAAATAGGAGTGGGCCTTATGTCTACATGGAATGGTAATTCTAGAAACACAAGATGCATAGCACATGCTAAGCTTGTGGAGAGCATGTGGAGAAGTGTGAAAGTATGCATAATAGATAAGAATCCTTCTAGAAGGCTTATGTGGACTAAGGAGACTTTTGACATGTGTACTTGAAGGACCTTTGTGTAGGATCAAGGTGGAGCTGATCCTATCTTCTAAGTCAACAAACCTTTGATTAAATAATTCAAGGAGACACATGTCAAAAGTAGCCAAGAAGGACATGCGATAGTGACATCCATGCTTAGGCAATCCAAAGTGGATTGTTTCTTCTATCTCTTAATGTAATTCTCAAGAAGAGGGTGAGAAATCTGCTACATGAGGAGCCCTCTTACTAACTTGTAATTTATATTGAGATACATTGGATATTTTATGACACATAATAGCATATTAGTATATTGAGACATAGAGTTTTCCTATATTTTAGACCTACCCTCACTCTCGTAGCTTATTGCTTTCCTACTTGAGGTGTTTTAGTAATGGAATTCTAGTTTCCTTGGGTCTTGATGGTGATGTTCTACGTATATATGTGAAGTGACTCATGCTTGTGTTTCTGTTCTCTCTTATTGTGTCTCCTCATTACCTCTTCTAGCATGTGTCTAATTGAGTCTTGTTTCTCACTTTTCGTTGTACTTCAATAATTATACACCCAACAAGGCCATAAAATGACAAGCCTTAGTATTTAGATTGGTGAGAGTATACATATTTTAATTTCGTTGTTGGGATCTCATCAAAGTCAAGGGAAAAGGAGAGGAGTTTTACCTCAAAGTCATCGATTTTGAGTTCTCTTCATTGCAACCGATTGAATCTGACTTTTTCCAAATTGGTATGGGGAATTTTCAGGCACTATAAAAGCTAAATCACAGCAACCGATTGAAGCTGTTTTTTTTCAAATTGGTATGGGGAATTTTCAGGCACTATAAAAGCTAAATCACAGCAACCAAGATCGCATGTGGAAGGGGAAAATCATTCATTCACTTGTTTTTGGTACCCAACTTCACAATTTTGATCATATCTCTCAAATTATGAAGAAGTTTAAGGTGCTTGCAGTACTCTTAAAGAGCTATCCAATGAGCCTATGAATGCTACTTTTTGAGTTTATATGCAAAATATAATGAGCTATGAGTCATAATGGTGTGCGGAGAGCTATCCAATGAGTCTATGGATGCTGCTTTTTGAGTTTATATGCAAAATATATTGAGCTCTGAGTTAGACTGGTGTGTGGAAAGGATTGAAGATGTCTTAAAATGTCACTTTTTGGGCCATGTCATTAAGAACCACTAAAGGAGATATTCTCAAATTGATAGATGCAATTGGAAGTGCTAATGAATGTCATTATTTAGCACCTTGGCTCATTATAGAGGTAGAAGTGGGCATTCATAATTCACATGGAAAGGCTTCTCGAAATTGCTGCTAGCTTCACTATTTTGGGCACCTCGCTTCACTATTTTGGCTATAAATTTTGCAAATGAAGGAACTTTTTAATGCTTCAAAAAGAAAAAGTTGTAGCACTCTTTACAGTCTTTAAAATGAACTATTGGGCATCATTTTTTAAGTTCCTATGCAACATATATTTGACTTTGAGACATACTGTATAGAAGGAGTCACTATAGAAAGAGTATAAATTGCCTTGCTTACTATGCTTTATGCAAAGATGAGATATGGTGTGGCTAATTTGTATAGTAAATCTACGAGAGGCTTCAACATGCATATTATTTGGCTCAAGTGTTCATGATTGAAGGGAGATCAATCTTATTTAAAGGGGAGGTAAAAACCCATTATATGTCTCAATGTTTCGTTTAAATCTTCCCATTCAAACTCATCAACCCTTCTAACCCTCCCGTACCTTATATGTGACTCTTATAATGAGTCAAAAGATAATCTATTGTTAATCCAATTCTAAGATTAACAAGAGCTACCGCATTAATCTTACATCAAGGAGTTACAGTAGATACACCAAAGGGTCATACATTCATGATATGAAGCAATAGTGTCCAAAGCTACAACTTGGACGGGCACTCGTAATGGTGTGACGGAGTATCTAAGGCGATTCCCATGTCAAGAGCATGTGGTAGCAAGTTAGGATGAAGTCCTAAGTGATGTACTTCATGGATATATTATGAGAGTAGTCATTGTAACAGCATTAGGTCTCTTATGAGCCTAAAGTACCCGCCGGTCGTCCATAGTTTAAGTGAACACTTATGGCCATGTATATAAGTGAATTTCTCTCATAATACAACATACTCTCTTATGAGCCTAAAGTGCCCGCCGGTCATCCATAGTTTAAGTGAGTGTGAACACTTATGGCCATGTATATAAGTGAATTTCTCTCATAATACAACATACTCTTCCATTGTGCAATGGAGTCTTGCTCTTGCTAATCTCTCTCTCTAATGCATGCTAGTAAGTGTGTGTGAATGAAATGAGGTGAGAGGAGGGACAAGGACCTATAGTGCAAAGCGGCGGTGTGACAACGCTCGCGGGAGACGTGGTGGAATTGCTTCTCAAGGAGTTGTAGAGCTTGGAGACCTCAAGGGTTACGAGCTCGGCCATTGGAAAGATCCTCATCACGACAGTTACGGTTCACCAAGTAATCTCTTTTTGGATGTGTTTCAAGGAGGGTTAGGGTGAGCCATAACATTTTTGGCGCTACTGCCAGGGAGCTATCCCTTGGCTTTTTCCATCGTTTTGTATCTAATCTATGCATAACCCATTGCCCATTATCTTTATTAGTGGTTTTCCATAAAAAAGATGTGGATTTGATGGTGATTTGTGTGATATTTAGTGTAAAATAGCTCTCTTTTTTGTTTTTGAAAAGAATATTTTTTACTTAATTTTTAGATTAATTTGTTATTTTTGTTGTTATTTTAATGGTTTTTCATGTTCTTAGGGCTTGCACATAGTTTGTATTAGGCTTATTTTGCATCCATTGCATCAAACAATGCAAGAGAATGCATTTCTTAGTGAATGTTAGCTCTCTTTAGTTTAAACATAGATCTAAGATCATTAATTTTATATTAATTGTATATTTTTTGTTGAAATTGTATAGTTTAGAGTGTTATCAAGCATTAGGAGTAGCTTAATCTTTCAAAAAATTTCATAAAACCATCAAAAAACTCTTGAATTTGATTAATTTCTCTTAATGGACTGGTTTTTGTCATTAAGGGTGATTAATCTTATTCAAGAGACTAAAAATTTAGAAAATATGTTAATTGGGGTCTAAATTGATCATATGAGTAGTCAAAATTGGAGTTTTTTAGTCTTTTGAGATCATCTAGATGCATCAACACACCTAATCACATCAATTTTTTGATCAATTCGAGAAATTTGACTCTCTTTACTTAATTTTACCTTAAAGAGGAGACTATAATTAAGAGTCTAATTAAATTTTTAATTTAGATTAATTTACACAATTGTTGATGCACAAAGATTAGTTTTTACTTACTCTATCCAATGGTGTGCTCAATTGTGTGAATTAATTAGGGATTAATGGTTAATTAGAGTCCTTTATTAGTACAAAAGAGGAAAAGATTAGTAAAAGGATTAATCTTGAATTAATACTTAACCACTTTTTTACATAACTCATTAAGGCTAATGAGCATTCAATGAGAAGATGCTCATGAGTTATCAATTTGTCCATTTTGGGGGTCATTGAAGGGTGTAAGGGGTGTCATTAAAAGGTTAACTTTTTTTATTCCACTTACCTTTTTTTGGAAAAATGCCTGTATTCCTTTCATTTTAAATTCAAAAAATATCCCCCCCAAAAGGAAAATTCATATTTCCCACTAGATTTTCAAAAAATCAAAAATCAAAAATCAAAAATCAAAATTTAATTTCCACGTGAAGTCCGGTTCACGCGTGAAAACCATTTCACGACGTAAAACACTAATTCACGTGAAAAAAAAATTAAAATTTAATTTCCATGTGTGAAGTCCGGTTCACGCGTGACTGCGTGAAACAGCAGTTCACGTGGAGTAAAAAATAAAAATAAAAAATCAAAATTTAATTTCCACGTGAAGTCCGGTTCACGCGTGAAAACCATTTCACGACGTAAAACACTAATTCACGTGAAAAAAAAAATTAAAATTTAATTTCCATGTGTGAAGTCCGGTTCACACGTGACTGCGTGAAACAGCAGTTCACGTGGAAAAAAAAATCAAAATTTAATTTCCACGTGAAGTCTGGTTCACGTGTGACGGCGTGAAACTGCAGTTTACACGAAAAAAATCGAAATTTAATTTTCACGTGAAGTCTGGTTCACGTATGACGGCGTGAAACAGCAGTTCACACAAAATTAAATTTTAAAATTTAATTTCCACGTGAAGTCCGATTCACACGTGACGGCATGAAACAGCAGTTCACGCGGAAAAAAAAAGACTATGGAAAACACCCCTCTTTGGAGGCCCGTATCTCCTAAATCATATATCTGATGAAGGCGCTGTAGGGCTCATCGAAAAGCTAACTTCAAGCTCTTCAACTTTAGACTAGTTGTCCGAAGTCAAAATCGATCATTTTGGCCTCCGACCAGCAGCCTCAAAATTCAACCCAGAAATCGAGGCAAAAAACAGCCCAAAAACCACTAAAAAAGTACAAAAAACAGCACGAAAACGACGTCATATTCGGGCTACTTTTTGAGGGTCTAGACGACAAAATCACGGACGACTCAGGGAAACAAAGTTGTAGTACTCCAAAAATACTACAACTCCCTCATACAAAGTTTTTCAAAATTCCTTTTGGTTCACCCTCAAGAACGTGTTGCGAAACATGAAAAAAATTCTCGAATTTTTTTTCGTCTTAAGACGTGATGGAAAATAGGTTTTAGGACCTCCTCTTCCATCTGGGAAGTTCTAGCATACGCTTTTTTCGGCTCAAGTTCACGTGCGTATAGCACCTAAGCTAATTAGGGCAAACGAACTGTTTGATCCAACAAAGAGTACACCAAGCCTCTTGAGGCTTCTAGAGGGATTACCAGGGATCACATAAGGACTCAACCCAATGACTGACATCTTCGAGCCATTGAGATCTATGTCACCAATTCACCTCCCCATGCCATTGGCCATGCCTATAACAAGCGTGTCATTGGGTTTTACACCCCCTGTCACTTCGATTCAACCGGGCTTTGGTTCCTTGCCTAACATTCCCGCAAATCCTATAAGTACCAACCCTTTCCTGGATGCCCACACCCTGGACATACTGAATAGTCTAGGAAGGGGGGCCTCATTGAATCATACAGAAATACAGCCGTTCAAATTTCCAAAATTATGGGCAAATACAAAGGAACAACAGACCCTGTTCAATTTATTCAAATGTTTGAACAGAGATGTGAAGCTTTTGGAAATCCCAACTGCCCCACTAAGGTACGTGCATTGAACTTATGCTTACAGGGAAAAGCTAGTCGATGATTCATCGCATTGATGCCGACGATCAAGACCAACTTCAAAACCTTAAAATCAGCCTTTATACATGGCTTTTCTAGATAAGGTAATCGGTGGAGTGTAACAACAGAACTCTATTCCAATTGAATGCCAACCCAATGAATCCATTAGAGATTTTATTATTCATATAAAACTCTTGAACTCACGTTGTGAGTCATGGGAAAAATTAAATGATGTTCAATTAAGGAGATGTTTCACGATGGGCTTGAAGAATAACAGCTTACACAACTTAATCATTGTATCCAATCCGGAAACATTCGATCAATGTTGTAAAGAAGGAATACGTTTAGATGACAACATGCTAGAAGATGATCATGCTACGAGGTGTTCCTCATCTAAACCAAGTGAAGCAATGGCAAAAGAAAGATCGATCTCAGAATTGCCATTCCTAGAATTTTATGCAACCTTGCTTAAAACATTACAGCAGACATCTATAAGACAAGATGAAAACCTTCAAAACCAAACATCCTTAATGCCTCTAATAGTAAGCAGCGAAATGCCTTGTGTTGAATGCAACAAATACGACTATCCCAATCCTCATTTGTGCATATAAGGCACCTGTTCTTCTATATTGCATATATTGTAAAACCTTTGACCATGATAGTAAAAAGTGTCCCGCTTCATTCACAATGGACTCAAAACCTGCATCTCTCCTGCACCAAACAGAAACAGTCTAAAGGATAGAAACTACTCAGGAATCAGTTAATCGAACACTTAAGTGTTTCTATTGTCGTGGACCTCACAAGGTGGCAGATTACACGGTTTGGAATACTTCCATGTGCCCATAGTCACTGACACCTTTCGACCATAGTCACTGACACCTTGCGACCAATGTGTGAACGATGTGGCATTGATCACATGTTCCAAGATTGCCCAAGACGAGTTGCTTCAATGCAACTTGTCTCACAAAATACAATTCTTAACATCTTAAGTGTACAAAAAGGGCAATTGTCCACGATGCCCTTGAATGTGCTTACACGCTTACAAGCCAAGGCACGACAAATAGTCAAAAAGAACATAAAAGACAATACCTCAACATGGATTAAAGAACATGCTTTAAAACAGAACCCAAAAGAAGGCACAAAACCTTCTAAAACCAAGAAAAACAAGGGACAAAAAAAATTATCGAAAACAAGGTCGAGTTAAAAGACAGGGAAAAGGTTTCTGCAGAGGACATAAACCCAAAAGGGGGGCATAAACACAAAAGAGCCAAAAGTTATACATGATGTAGAAGCATCCACATCAAAGAACATCACACAAACCTCAACACCCATATGTACGACACAGGATACAAAAAACCAAAAGAAAATTCGATCTTGTTGCATGGATAAACATAATGAAAAACTGACAAACCAAAGAAAGTTAGAGAATGAAACAAGTTCTAGTACATCATTAAGTGAGGATGAAACAAGTTTTTACTCTTCACTCAGCGCATCACATAGACCAAACTAGAACCCACCCAACCACCCCAAATGGATAATGATAATTACAATATGTGGAATGCAAAAAGCAAGCTCAGGAGAGCATGCTTAGCTTGGTTGAATGTCTTACAGGGTCACCGGTTGTGATTGAGCCTCATAATGCCAAACCTAAAACAACAACCAAAATACAAAGCCTAGAGGAGTATGGTTTCCCTTTCAAGAGGAAGACATACTCTCTATAGAAGAGTCGCTTGAAACAGATTGTACGAACTATAGACTTGAGGAAAAAAAGGGAATTCAATAATTCCCTTAAAAGATTAAAACAATCTCAAATGCTCTTCTCTCATAATAAAGCTAGCATCATATCAACACTTGCATCTTTAATGGCTCAACCTGAGTTATACAAGGACATAACGAACTACATAAAACTGGACTGTTAGGATTCACAAGTTTCCAATTAAGAATTGTCAAAGGGCCAAGTGTGCCATTGTACGCATTGGGTACTCTTGAAAAAGCTAAGACCTAAATAGAGAATGAAAGTAAATGGAAATATGAAACAGACACCGGATTTAAAGCTGAAACAATAACCAAAACACCCATGGTTCCTTTGGAAGATTCTATCATGGTATGGTTGGATTTCCCTACAGGCAATGATGTTCAACGCAAACACGCATTGATTAGCCCTCGAGCAAGTCATAACATCATGACAATAGACACTTAGGTGTCATTGGGACAACCTAAACTCACCCCGACAAGCAATAGTCTTGCAAAAGGAACCAATGAACAAAACATTGAAGTTCCAGGTTACTTTAGATACACTACTCGAATAATCGTGGTGGCGATATGGAATTTACATTTCATGTCACCCTAGATTTCCTTGAGTATGATGTCATCATTGGCGGACCTGGGATAAGTAAATCGTTGTATTCACTAGATGAATCCATGCAAACAGTCACCTTGAACACTCTGTCGGCAATGTACAATTGTTATTATGGGAGGAAGAAACCTTGCAGGAGCTGGAACTTCTAACATATCTTACTGAAAAGATCCCTAGGATTTTGGTTGGATTGGAAATTGCAAATAAAATCACCACAACTCTTAATCCAACACGAGAACACAATCTCATGACCCAAGTAACATGGGATGTGCATGTATTGATCTTATTTTAAGGTTATGAAGCAAAAAGGAAGATATGTGTGTTGTCCTCTGCATCAGTTACCTCTTACGTCCAATATGCATGCCAACCATTTGCTTAAGAGGAGCGAGGATTATTCCTTGTGGGTGTGACTCGTGGATATAACATATTTTATACTTGGTATGCCAATAGATAGGCTTTCAAGTGAGGGGTGTGCTATGTCCCTGCCATATATCTTTCTTTTTGGTGCCTAGAGATTAAGGGAAATCTTGCAATCACCTCAACCTCTTATCCTTCCTATACTTGAATATGAAGTAACATGGTATGTGCATGTACCGATCTTATTTTAAGGTTATGAACCTTAATTAAGAAGAAAGGAAGATATGTGTTGTTGTCATCTGTGCATCAATTACCTCTTATGCCCAATCTCTTATGCCCAATATACATGGCAACCATTTGCTTGAGAGGACTGAGGATTCTTCCTTGTGGGTGTCTCATGGATATAACATATTGTATGCCTCGTATGCCAACAAATAGACGTGCAAGTGAGGGGTGTGTTATGTCCCTGCCATATATATAGAAGGAGATGAGGATCCAAAAGTTTATCTTCATGAGTTTAAAAGAGCTTGCACTGGTAATGGGGATAAGAAGTCTACATAATGGGCATAATTTAATGCCTTCATTTTTAGAGGGAATGGTACATCAGACAAATGGATAAGTCGACTAGATCGTAACACAAGTAGATGGATGAGCTCCCACCTATGGGGACTTGTAGGGTGCTAGGAAGAAGGGGGGAATACCCGTCTTTCATGGAAGTCATGAGGAGGATCCATAAAATTATCTTTGTAAGTAATAATGGAGAAAATACCTATCTTCCATAAGCTTATCTTTGTGAGTTTAAAAGAGCTTGCATCGGTAATGGGGATAGGAAGTCTACAGAATGGGCATATTTTTTACCTTCAATTTTAGAAGGAATGATACATCAGGTAAATGGATGAGTTGAGTAGGGTGTAACAAGTAGATGGATGAACTCCCACCTATGGGACTCATAGGGCGGCTAGTGTGTGTGGGGGGGTGCTATGACATGAGATGAGGCAGATAAAAGGTTAAGGTTACAATCTTACATGTAACCTTAGATTAATTAATAGGCCACATTAAAAGGTCGATTGTTTAATACAACATAAAAGTTGTATTCTCAATATACAACGTAAAAGGGGGGGGGGCATGTTGTGAGATGAGATGAGGCAGATAAGTTTAAGGCTACAACCTTACGTGTAACCTTAGACTAATTAATAGATTGCATTAAGTGACCGATTATTTAATACAACATAAAAGTTATAATTCCAACACACGACACTAAAATAAGGCCCTCAACACTGTTTTTAGTACAAAGGAATATGCCAATTATTCATTTCTTTTCTAAGTTTTTGGTATGCTCTTTTTTTCTTAGCAAATAATCTCCTTGAATGTATCATAAAAGGAAGCTTACACATGTCATCCTGCATGTGCACAAAATTTCAATGTGGTTGTTTCATGATTTTTTACATTAGTGGAAGGTTCTTCTTTCTCTTTTCTATGTCTCTTTGCATGCCGAAAGTGAGCACACTGCCCTCTCTCTCTCTCTCTCTCTCTCTCTCTCTCTCTCTCTCTCTCCGAGTGCACATCATGGAATCGTGCCTTTGAAGGATGGAGACATGCTCTCTATTGTTAAATACAATCAAAGGTGGCTAGGAGGTTTTATTGATTTACAGGAGGACCTTTTCTCCAAGTACAAGATTTCAACAAATTTTACAATTCTTTTAAAAAAGTTAACTACAAGTTACTACGTCAATCTTAGAAGAAGTTGATGTATTAACTACAAGTTAATACATCAACCTTAGAAGAAGAATTGAATGAAAAACTTAAATGGAAAATTATTTACTAACACAAGACAAAAGCATTGGGTCCAATTTGCCCCCCATATGTGCAACCCGCAGTCTCACATATGAGTATTTCGATGATTTATTAAGGTATGAAGTAATTTGATACAATCAATACTTCTCATCAGAGGAAAAAATAGAAGATGGAAAGAAAAGAGTCCTTCATCCAAGGAACCTGCAATTCTTACAAACCATGTTTAATATATATATATCTCTCTCACGCATGAAATAATCAAACCATATAAGGAAAACAATAAGAGAAACTGATACTCCCTCTAGACGTTTGCCTATCTCAGCCTGTCCTGGCTCCCTGTATGTAGGTACTAGTCTACAACTTGTAGAGCTGATGTAACTCTATGGTTTTTTGTGAGAATATAGTCGAGTTGAAACTTAAAATTAGGGGAATAAGCATGTTCTACAACTCTGCCGAGCTGTTTCGTTAAATTCAGCTGTATGCAAAAGTCAACCTACTTTTGGGAATCCTGATCATAAAGATGCTATTTTTATCACAAATTTATTTTCTTTATATTTTTTAAATTGTTTAGAGATATTCATATACTCTCACCACTAACGCTAATTTTATCAAGAAAGTTCACTCACATAACATTTATTCTTTGTTGCCTCTTCTTTATATCCATCATGGGTGAGGACTCCATCATGCACAACAGGAAGGGATGGTAGGGTTGAAAGATGAGTAGGGGGCATGGACAACTACATTTCATCTCTCTCTCTCTCTCTCCACAAGTACAAATATCACGTGAAAAAAAGGCCCCCTTTCCCATGGTGTGGTGCCGCCCCATGGTGAAGGGGGGTCTTAAAAACAAAAGCATACAAATAGACTCTCTCTCTCTCTCTCTCTCTCTCTCTCTCTCTCTCTCTCTCTCTCTCTCATTTTTGTTTGCTATTTGCACACAAAGAGGATCTACACCTCTTGCTACTGACACAATGTATAAATCTCTCAATGCAAGGCACATCTCTCCTTTGTTGTAGCCTATAGGTTAGCCCTCTCTCTTGACCTCACATGCAAGGCACGTCTCTCCTTTGTTGTCGCATGTAGTAGGTAAAACCCCTCTCTTGATCTCACATGCAAGCATGAGGCTTCATATCGCCTAAGTCTTACATTGCTACTACAGGTGTCATTACCAAACCATATAAGATTGGGCTATTTTGTTGAGCATGCACATATAAGGTAGAAAAGGCCACAATAAGGATCCACTGGTAGACTGAGATCAACGCTGAGACTTTAAGAGAGGACAAGAGTGTTACCAAGCTTATTAAATTTTACAAGGACATAATAGGAGAGTGAGTGGAGGGAGGGGTCAGTGTTGAGCTAGAGATCCTGAAGTTGGGGTGGGGACTAATGGAGTTAATCATGTAAAGTAGCATAACAAGATCAAACAAAACACAGTTATACATCCAAGTATATAGGAGAGTTAGTGGAGGGAGGGGTCGCTATTGAGCTAGAGATCGAGAAGTTGGGGTGGGGACTAATGGATTTGATTGTGTAAGGTAGCATAACAAGATCAAACAAAACACATTTATACATCTGAGTATGTAGTTATTTTATATTTCAAACAAAACACATTTATACATCCAAGTATTTAGTGTTTTATATTTCATTTGTTTGTTTTTTTTGGACCTTAATGATGATGTTCATTTCGTTGTGTTCAATTTGGACCTTAATCATGATGTTCATTATTTATGATTCAAAAATTAAGTCTATAAGTTTTTTATTTTGCTATGGGAATGAACCTTTCTTTTTCTTTCATATTGTGTGAACAACATTTGATGTTTTAGGATTTTTTTAATATGTCCATTATTTATGGTTGAAGAATTTAAGTCTAGAATAATTTTTATTTTGGTAAGGAAATGAGGTCTTTCATTTTTTGTGAACAACATTAAAGTAAAGTAATGTTTCTCAACTGTATGGACCTATAGTGAGTAAAAGTAAAATTTTATCAAAGAAGAGGTGCAAAACAAAATCATTTTAAACGAAGGAGGGTAACTGAAAATTTCACCCTTTTTTAGTTTTACCCTTCAAACAAAAATTAGGGATAACCCTACCTTTTATTTGAAAATCAATTTCAAATGAAGTGCAACCCAAAATTTCACTCTTCATTAGTTTTGCCCTTCAATTTTCTTAAGTTGTAGTAGAGGAACATGTGCAATATCTTAAGTTGCAAGTTATCTTATTTAACGATATCATAATCATGAGGATATCTCCCTTCCAAGATAATGATAAGGCATATGCATGTGGAAAGAAGAAGGAGTGGATAGCTTTGTAGAGGATAATTATTGGGCTTGATTGCAAGCAGATGCATTTAGGGCTCATAATGGTTTAGGCCAATATATTGAAAGACAAAGGTGCACAAATTATATTGGCTTTTTGTTAGAGTAGCAAAGCAAGTCAATTGAATCCTCCAAGAATGAACCCTCTTAATCACTATAATTAAGGCATAATCTAGGTAATTAGCAATTGTTATGAGGAGAAATCGATGTTGTAACTCATAAGAGGGGATTATATTTGGTACTTGCAAACTCTCACATGCATTCAAATCATATCATTAAATGTGTTTGCACTTAAAAGTTTATTGTAGTGCCAATTTGTAAAGCAATTAGACACTACCGAGAGTCAAACTCCAGCAAGATCTTTGCAATGGCATTAGGCACTATTACAAATGTTGAGAGGTTCTCTAGGGAAGGATTTCACACTTGGGCCACACAAATGAAGTATCTTCTCATGCACAAAAAGCTATGGAAATTAATTAACGAGAATGCACCCATAAATCCAACTGAAGATTGAACTGAAAAAGATGAACAAGCATTGTCATTAATTGGATTGCACTTGGGCACCAACCTCATTCATCACATTGATTCCAAAACCACGGTAAAATAAGCATGGGATGAGTTAAATTTAATATTTGGTTCCAAGGTCAAAAATAAGGAAATCCATTTGAAAATATAATTTTATGCTTAGAGATGGAATTTCAAGAGTCACTAGCACAATTCATAAGCAAAACGAAAAGCATCACTACCCAGTTAGATGGCGTTGATGCAAAGATAGATAAAAAGGATACACTTGCTCTAAAAATCATGCCCGAGGAATATGGTGCACTAGTGACTACTCTAAAGAATTTACCTAAACCAACATTTGAGGGTTGTATTTCATTCATACTTGAAAAAGAGAAGCGGCTAAAGAATGGAACACAAGGAACCACAAGGGAGTAAACACTCTACACCAACAAGGGCACAAAACAATGCTGCCATTACAGAAGGAAAGGATACTTCAAAACCGAGCATGCAGAATTAAACACAAACCCAAATGCAACAAACTCGGGCACAAAGAACAGGAATGCAGATTGAAGAACCAAGTAGCCAACTACGTGGAGTCTTCATCGAGAAAAGAGAAGACCTTCGATGAGCATCTCTTCTAAAACTAATGCTACATCAATGAGCCTCACCACCTTAACCCATGATTGTAAAAGGTCACCAAATGAGTAGACCTAGTCTTTTGTTTTTATCACACCTGACCACATGAGAGTAGCAACTTATGCATCCAAGGGGGTGATGACATATTGTAATACCATACTTAACTACCTTAAGTAGCATGTTGCACTAATGGGGAGTGATGAATCTTTTGTAACTCACATCCAACCACCTTACAGTAGTTTATACATCATGGCACCAAGGGGGGTGTTGAGATTTGTGGTGCGATTAAGGACAAGGTATGAGTAGAGGACCAGGATCAGGAACATGCAGCCATAATACACTTGGACACTATCCCACATGAGCACATTTGTAAGAGGTGTACCTCCCTCATATAAAAGGGGCCATTTCAAGCAATGAACACAAGCTACTCTCAAAGGATGGCCATTTCACGAGTGAGAGCACGTTCAAAGTGGAGGGGCAATGATTTGTAATGAACATGAAGACACCTATAGTATTTGTTTCATGAATATATCACCGTTGGATCGTTTAACCATAACCATAATTTTTATAGGAAAAAAAAGCTTGACCGTAACAAGAAACCTCAAACGGTGAATCTTAACTTCTATTGAAGAAAAAAGTCTGATGACAACAAGAAACCTTAAACCAGAAAATCCCCAACAAAACTTTTTTTAACATTACTGGGTTACCAAAAACAATATTGAGCAACACGGGATCAAATATAAGCATATTTTTTGTAGATACTAAAAGTGCGACCCCGACCAAAAACCCCAAAAAGCAGAACTCCAATAGTTAATGCTACACATATTCTCCTCCAAGACCAAAATATGGGTGGCCAACAATGCCTTATGGCTCTGCAACATTTGCATGGTAGCGACGAGACCAGACAATGCTTGAAACATCTCCTTATGGTTTGGTCGTTGTTTGGGATGTCTCGATGCTCTCTAGTCTTTCTATGAGTACAAGTTTCCATCTTGTAACCTGATTGAACTTGAGTCAAGTTTGATAGTTAGCTTCCATAGGCTAATTGATTAGTTCAATTAGTTCATCATTATGTTTGTGAGTTAGCTTCCATAGGCTAGTGATTAGGGTTTCACAAATTTCATCACCTTGGAACAAGGAGGAATATTAAGGGCTAAGGCTTGAATGAGTATGTAATACATGCCCAAACAAGAGTGGTTTGTGAGCTTAATTAAGTGTGGGTACTTAGCTTCGACAAAATGAGGGAATTGCATCATTAAGCATGGGATTTGACCCTAAAAGACTTTAGGTTTCTAAAAACATGGGGCTTCAACCTTCCAAAAGCATGGTTTCAAAGGTTCATCACCACAAAGCATACAAAAAGCTTTAGGATCTATACATAGCCTGATAAGGTATGATCTAAAGATACTATGTACATCAACTTGTGGATGTTGATGTATGGTCTATTTTGGGCTACCCTATTGATTGGTGTGGCACTTATCCTCTTTTTTGGTGAGTGCTTGGCGACTTGTTTGGTGGAAAAGAGGTGTCTATTGCTTGCTGTCAGTGCCCTACTAGTGCTCGAAAACTGTCAAAGGCTAGTAGGTGCTGCTATCAAAAACATGGTGGTGATTGAAGACCAAGAAATTTGGAAATTAGGTGCATGCATTGTGAGGGACCCAAGCATGTGAGATTATCTTGAATAAATGATACCTTATGCAATGACTCGCTGTGAAAAAGTGGGATATATCAAAATTTTATTCAGGAAAATAAATTTCTTATAGAGCTCCTTACTGGTTTGTTTTTTTAAGTATTAATATATTTAGATTGATTTTATGCATATGATGTAATAAGCACAGAGTTTATACATAGGATCCTATAATTGTTTTTTCTTTTTGGTCCCTATGGTATGTTAATGTATTGCCACTTAAACTTGTTATCCTCTTCTTTGGTGTAGCCACTTAAACTTGTTTTTCTTTTTGTTCCTTATGGTATGCTAATGTTATTGCCACTTAAACTTGTTATCCTCTTCTTTGATGTAGCAGTATATGTAGAAAAGTATATGTATCCTTTCAAACTTGTCAGGCTTAAAAGTAGCTTTTTAATCTTTCTGATACAAATAGCCAATTAGTGCTTTTCTATTCTATTAGACAAAATCCTTCTATTAATATATATTAAAGGGACTATATAAGATTAAGCTCACAAAAAGACAACTTATGCAGTGAAAACTTGTGAAAGAACGCACATACTTCCTCCAAGGTTAGCTCCTCCAAAGAAAGCTACCTTACTTTTGTAGGTGGAGTGCCAGCGTAGCTGTGATTGGTGGTTTATTGTACAATGAAAACCATCCTTGCCTAAATGAAGAGCAAGCTTGTTACCCAGCTTTGGAGGCACCTCCTTGCGGTTTTGAGTAGATTAAGAACTCCCTTAGATTTTCTCCATATGGTGTGTATCATTAATGTCTAACCATGTGGCCCTAACCACCTCTGTTTGTAGATATGAAAAAGTCATTCACTTTTTTGGTTATTAGCACATGGTGGGCTAACAGATTATTCATAGATCCCCCAGTGTGCTGCCCCAAGTGTACCTTTTATCTTCATAGTCAAACAACCAGCGTTGCACATGGATATGTATAGAGGCTAAGAGAAGAGGATGGCAGTTATATGTCATCACTTGGGATAGCTGCATGGCTTATGGATGCATTACATACATGCATTTAGAGGGACAATGCAAATCATCCCTTCTATTTGGCTGTATCACACACTTGTCAAAATAGTATGAGAGATTATTTATTGGGAGCTTGTCTGCATGGCAAGTTTGGAGACCTACTTGCATGAAGCTACCCAAACCTTCTACATACAGACCCTTACCACTATACTACCTTCCATGTGGAATGGTTGGAGCTTTTATGTAGAGACCAAATGAGAAACTTCGTCGTGTACAAAGGGTGAAAGCCCCTTCATCATCTCAACTGCCGAGGCTTCCCATCTACTTGGTTGGCTCCCTTGTCAATGATTTATGTATAGGGAGATTCTTCATTGGATAACTTCAGGTCTCACCAAGTAGAAACCTCTTCGGGAAGCTTAGGATTATGCACTTAACCTCTTTTCGGGAAGTTTAAGATTATGCACTTAACCCAAATTTCATGTAGTAAACCCATCACTCATTGAGAATTTATAAGGACAACACATGTAGTAGTAAAGAATGCCACCATCCATAAGACTTAGGTGACAAAGTGATTGATTTGCAAGCTCAGCTACTAACAATCAAAACAAAATCCCACTCACTTGCCATCGAAAATAATGACATGCAGAAAGCTTAAAAAATACACGAACAAGTTGTGACGACCTTTTTATTACAGAATAGATATTACATACCAAAGCATTTAAAACATCACACTGTTGCTGTCAATAATTTGAAAAACTCCTTTATTTGACTATATATATATATATATATGAAAATATGAGAAAATAAAAAGACCCCAAAATTTGGTGCACGTTGGATCATGCAAGATCTTGACCCTGGTGGGTTGACTGCCCAAAGGTATCCAAACCTGCACATTGTCCATCAACAAAATGGCAGGAGCACAACAGGCTGATTAGGCCATGTCAATTTATCTCCCGGCCACATCGTCAGGTTAGGCCACCCGCCCAGCCCCTATGCCACGTGGCTGGGTTAACCCGATGATCACGCCCTTTTACCCCTTTCCCCCGAATATGCAATCTTTTCCTGAAACCCTAGTCCGCCTTGCCCCTTCTGCTGCTGCTGCTGCTGCTTACTGCCGACTGCCTCTCTCTGCTCCGTCCCCCTTCTTGTTCTTTTCTCTCTTCCACCATGAGTGCAGGCGTTAGGGTTGGAGCTGCCTCTGGCTCCTCTGCCGCATCTTCTTCCTCCATCTCCATCCCCGCCAACGCCCGCAAGGTCGTCCAGGACCTTAAGGAGATCGTTAAGAACAGCGACGATGAGATCTACGCCATGCTCAAGGAGTGCAACATGGATCCCAACGAGACTGTGCAGAGGCTCCTCAACCAAGGTAGGTTGTGAGCTTACTCTCTTTCTTAGCTTTTTCCCCGTCTGAGTGTTTTTGGCTTGGCTGAGGCTTATGTTTTAGTCGTTCTGCGATTAGGTTTTAGGCCTGAGCCTGTTCTCGCTGCGAGAGTGGGGTGTTGGCACAGGGTGCTGATATTAGGGCTTGGGCATTTCTGAAATCTCTCTGAGGTTAGGGTTTGGGGTTGGTAGCTCTCTGGAAAGCAAGAAATTACTTCTCTTCATGCTATTGGCATATCTGTGGAGTGCTTGCTAGGTTTTTTTTCATGGATTGGTTTTTTTCTTTCCTGATCGGGTCATTAGTGGACTCTGCAGACACCTTTCATGAAGTCAAGCGGAAGCGAGACAAGAAGAGAGAGGTGAGTATTTTAAAGTTCAACACATCCCGCTGTTGCCTTCTTGAATGTGTTTTTAAACTGTTTATGTCAACACAACCTATCACATATCTCTCTTGAATCTCTAGAGCTGCATAGACGCAGCCACGACGACGAGCTCAGGTATGGGGAGCTGGTTAATCTTGTGATAGGGGAAGAAACAGATAACATCCACCTACCCTTGATGCCTTTGAGACAAGATGTTGCACAGCACAGTTCCATTCTCCCCTTCTCATGTCCAAGGACATGTCTTCAACGTAATTTCTTCTGGTTTGTTTCTCTTGTAGAGTCTTTGATCAGTTCTTTAGGGGTGCTGCCATCATGCCAACGCTAATACACTGGATGCCATCAGAACTCTACTGGTGTGCTGGCTATTACTTTGGATCCCATTAATCAGGACACTGTACATACGATGGGATGATGTCTGGTTGTAAATTCGTGAAGAAGTTTATCTGGACTTTATAAAGTGCCAGCACTCCCTCTACAATGAATGAAGAGATTCACAGCTGAGGGCAGTCTTACTTAAGGGAGAAATGTGGGGAGTTGAAATATGAAAGGCACTGGTTGGTGTTAAGAGTGTTCTTTGTAAGCCAACCAGCCGCAATTCATACAACGAGATCACTGTCCGGCCAAGAGATGGTTTCAAAAGTGAATCCACCAATGGTCCTTAATGCAGGTGAAAGGAAGGTTAGGCCAATTGGTAAGCAATTGGGCCCAACAGTGACTCAACATCTGCACGAAGAGGGCCCTTACACTGTCAGTTTTCACATGAACCAAGCTGAAGAGTGAAGAAACTGCAGAGGAGCCCAGCCTTTGTGGGGGGAGTTACTAAATTATGGTCATGGTGGGCGTACCATAGTCACTAGAAACGAAAAACGGGAACGGAAACGTTCGAGGAATGGAAAACAGGGAAACAAGTTTTTAGGGGTGGAAACAGCCGTTTCTTGTGACTATCACTTGGGAAACAAGAAACGGCCATGGAAACGGATGGGGTCTTGAAATGGAGAAACGCGTTTCTAGGGTTTCAAATGGCCGTTTCCTGTGACTATGGGGCGTATCAAAGACCCACAAGCTACCTAAGGACAATATTGGTTCAAATAAGATGTACATTGTCCACCAACGAGTGGAACCCATTTTCGGCTGCCTGAGCTTTCTTTTTTGATTTGAACCTATTTTGCTCATTGTACTAGTGTACTTGTAAATTCCTATCAACAGTGACCCAAAAACTGTACGAAGAGGTCCCTTACCCTGTCAGTTTTCACATGAGCCTTAAGTCCTGGAGTGAAGAAAGCTCAGCCTTTTTGGGGGGTTTGGCCATTACATTGCAATCATCAGCAAGTCCCTATTCAGCTCACACAGGCCATGAAATTGAGGGGGTGCTAGGTACTAAGTTATTGTTACGGTTGGCATACCAAAGACCCACAAGCTACCTGAGGCCAAGATTGGTTTAAAAAAGATGTTTAAGCTGACATTGTCTACCAACAAGTGGAACCCATTTTTGCTGATGGCTAGCTGCCTGACAGAGCTTTCTGTTTTGATAAGGAGCTATTTTGCTCATTGTAGTGCTGCACTCGTAAATTCCTACCAACTATTGTGCTCCTCGTGTTTTTTTTTTGTAGAATGTGAACAAGGAGCTTGTAGAAACAAGGACAAGGGCTCCGGGGATTGGTTCTTCTATTCGAGGTGGAAGGCTTCGTGGTCGTGGTAGTTATACCCCTCGCTACAATTCTGGTATAGCCTATTACTGGTTGAGCTGCTTCTGAGTTATCAGCCATTATTTATGGTGGGTTTTTGTCAGTTGGGGAGTTATGCTCCCTTAACGCCTAATGACTTTGAATTTATGATGTAGAGTTCAGTACTGTTGGCAGAGGGCAACCTTTTGGTGGAAGGGATAATGGTTTGCATCAGAATGGAAGAGCACCTAACATGGGCACTGCTCCGAGTGCACCTGTGGAAGTGCAAGTGCAGACTAAGACTGTTTCTTTTGATACAAGGTTAAGCATTTGAGCTTGTGTTGTGTGTCGAGGTGTCATAGGTTGCTAAAGTTTAAACTGCCACACTAAAGTTGGTATTGTTTTCTTGGTACTTTGCTGTAGTGAGAGCAGTCCTGTAGTCACAACAGCTGCTTCTGGCTCAACAGCAGTACCAAATGGGAGTTCTCAATACACCAGGTTTGTCCAAGGATCGAGGGGTAGCTGGGGCATTGGTCCTGGTCAAGGGACAATGGCTGACATTGTAAAATCAAGCAATGCACTACATGCCAATGCTATTACTGCTGCTGCACCGTCGAAAATTGCACCTCAGCAGCCTCTCTACCCTCCTGATGGTGCCTCATCTTCTTCAGCTGACCATGTGTTAAATTCTTATGGTGACTCTCACACAACTGTTCCCGTGGGTGCTAAGCAAAGACCTGCTGGAGGTCTTTCACCTCTGCTTCCAGAAGAAGCTAGTATTGCACCAGAGCCTTCCGAAGAATCTCAAATCCGTCAACCAAATACATATCGCTTTGAAGCGTTCTCTTCTGTTAGTGACATGAAGGCAGTTGATGATGGTGATATCCCTTCTACCTCTATGTCATCTTCACTTCCTCAGGAGCTAATTTCACCATTGGACACTGGCATTTCTTCTGAAGGACAAGCTATCCAATCCTCCTCTGGATCACCTGAGCCTTCAGGTCCGAGGGCTTCTCTCATAGCTAGTCAGTACAATGGGAGGCTGGTGTATCAGTCTCAATCCCAGGTGGTGGGAAGTGAAAAAGGTGCGCTTTCTTTTCTAGAAAGATGGTACTCTTTTCACCTTTCTGATGTTGTAAAATTGCCAGTGAGTCCCATATTTTTGCTTGAAATTTGCAGGTTCTGGGTTGGAATGGAGGACCAAATCTCCCGTTAAAACTGCAGTTCCATTTAAATTATTTAGTCCTGTCAATGATGCTGCTACTAGATCAGCTCCACCTCAAGATAACATGGAAACTCTTCTGAATTCTACTTCAAAGTTGCAGCAGCTTAATATTCATGAAGATCAGCCAGTGATCATTCCAGATCACCTTCAGGTTTCTGAAGCAGATAGAACTCATTTGAGCTTTGGAAGCTTTGGGGAGGATTTTGACACGAATTCAAACTTTGTTGATGTTGATGATGATGATGATGATGATGATGATGACAAGAAGAGCACGGCCTCTGTCGAAGACAATCTGCCTGACGAAGAGGCCGCTGCTGAACAACCAAGCGCTTCCAGGTCTGCCAATGTCCTATGGATTTGCATGCATTTTGGAGTTTGTGTACAAGTGTATTCTGTATATGCTTCTCATTTAATGTACTTCTTTTGGTGGTATTGTATGTACAGTTTGGTGAATTCTGCTGTAGTTTCTATGGAGGATAACTACAGCAACCAGTCTTCAACCTCCCCTGTGGAGGCTTTGGTAGGTAGAGAGGATGCCAAAATAAGCATGTCCACGCCTGTAATTTTACCGGTTTCACATCCGGAGGTGCCAAAGCCTGATACAGTTGTGCAGCAAAGCCTACAGCACCCCATTCTGTCAGCAATACATAATTATTCTGGTACTGGTGCAATGCCGCAGCTTATGAGTGGCCAGTTCACGTACGAGCCACCAGAATCTCAAACCCAAGAGGTTTCTCGAGTGCCAAGCTTTATGGTGAGTGTCATTGCTTGCTAGATTAGTAGATGTGCTTGCCTACAGGATGTTTCTGATCCAGTGTTGCCTAGGTGTATGGATTAAATTACTGCACTTGTTAGTAGTCTATTTCTATCCTAACTCCTTCAATTGGGCTATTGCGCAGTCCTATTCAGATCCCACTGCAAATGCAAATTATTACAGTCCAGTGTTTAGGCCCAGCTCAGATCTAGATGCACGCTACGCACAGTTTGTATCCGCAAATGCCAACAACAAATACAATGCAGGTGTCACTCTGATGTCTGGCCAAGGTCTTTCTTCATCACAAGAGGTGAGCGTTTGTAGAGGCATAGCATTATGGGATGCTTTTTGATTCTTAAAGTGTGTTTTCTTATGGTGGCATGTTTTGATTTTCCAGGGTGGAAACTCCATCGTGCTTCCTGCTACTGGCCCTGCAGGACAGACATCTCAGACAGTGGGCCTTGCGCAAGGCGGGCTGACAATTCCGCAGCAGCATATTCCAATCCATGCGTACCCTGCACAGCATGCTGGTGTCCCATTGACTCCATTTGGAGCGAATGTTTTTGGAATCCATTATGTTCCGCCCAGCTATGGCTACATGCACACTCCCTATCAGCATAGCTATGCTGGAAATACAGGCTACCCTCAAGCCCCTGGTAGTAGTTATGCCCCTGGTAGTAGCTACGCTCCAGCTGCTGGTGCTGCATACACTTCCACAGGTGCAGCTGCCATGAAATATGCATTGCCTCAGTACAAACCAGGAGCAACTGCAGGCACTGCACCACATGCTGCAGTAGCTGCAGGATATGGAAACTTCAGTACATCCCCTTCTGGTTTCACTACCATAAACTCAGCTGTAAGTACAGCAACCGCCTCTGGTTATGATGATGTTAGTGGACCACAGTACAAGGAGAATAATCTCTTCATTCCAAGTCAGCAGGTTGGTGGGGCATCGTTGAATCGTATTTTCAAAAGAAAGTTATTTTTATTTTTTGAATTTCTTATGTGCCCATCCTGAGTTCCATCTTAGGAATGAATCTTGTAACTTGCTTATGCTAAATTGTGCATTGCCATGCAGCAGGCTGAGGGATCTGGAGTTTGGATTCAGAATCCCCCATCTAGAGACATGACAGGAATGCAAACTAATTCATACTATAATCTACTAGGTCAAGGCCAGCACACGAGTTTTGCCCACACACAACCTATGCATGCAGTCCCTGCCGCTGCTTATGCAAGTTTGTACCATCAGTCTCAGTCTGGCTCAGCCCCAGCTGTCCATCAATTGCTTCAGCAGCCCCAAGCACTGGGTGCTGTTGGTGGAGTGGGTACCCAGAGTGGAGCCTATCAGCAACAGCAACGCGGGCAATTGAGCTGGCCACCGAACTACTAACAGGTAAGGACCCGTATGCAGCAACTGTCCCGGGTTTGCAAGCTTTGTGATCTACAGACACCGCTTCTGACTTATGATCATTGCTGCTCTGGTTTTTAGCCATAGTACCTTGTGTGAGGCAAACACAAGCTTGGGCAGAGTGTACATAATAAGGTTGTGAAAATTGTTCTCATTCAGAGGGTGTAGCTAGCTTGGCAAAGGTTTGCCTGTATACTGAGTATTTAATGATGAAGCTTGGGGAAGAGATGGTTTCTAGCAAGTTCTTAGAGTTGTGATTTTGAAAGCCTTGGTGCTGATGGTAAGCACCAGTTGTTCCATAGTGGAGTCTCCCGACCCAAAAAAGGAAGATGGATGGGGATGAAGATCTGTATCGTAGGTTTTTTGTGTTGAGATTAAGGATTCTGTTTATCAAGGAGGGCTCTAATGCAGGCTAGCAGGAATTCATGACCTTGGTTAGATAGTGATTTTGAGAGTGGTTTTGGAAGTATATCACAGCTTTGTTTTTTCCATGATGCATGTAGTTGAAAGATGTATTTACTGAAAATATTTGGTGATTCTATCTAGTCTTAGGCACACTCAATTCATAGTCACCATTCTTAATCATAGAGTGTATAGATGGGTCAGAGAACCATTTTTTGGAGAGTTTTTGTCAATTTAGGTGTAAGAAGAGACTACTCTGAGGGTGGGGGTGGTATACATCTGCCTTTTTCTGTCGTACCTTGGTCTTTTGTGAGACGTCTCTCTCTCTCTCTCTCTCTCTCTCTCTCTCTCTCATGGTTATGGGATACTTCACATTTTTACTTCCATGATTTGTCAACATTCAGTCTACTCGTGGGTCACATGTACTAATTTTTGGCGTTAATAACTCTCTCTCTCTCTCTCTCTCTCTCTCTCGTGGGAATAGTAAAGGCGCTCATGTCAACATGCTCGAAGCAGAGGTAGGGAAACTGGCCATGGTTTGAGCAGCTATCAGTGCAGGGAAGTGGGCAGTCTTCTGAGATGGGAGGGCCTTCACAGTATTTTAGAACCCTTAAAACCATCAGACCCTTGGTCATTAACTGGAATACCTCTAGACTATGAAGCTCCACAAGCTGGGTAATTGTTTTTTTTTTCATTTGTGAAGGCCTTCGTGTCTGTTTGGTCATGAGTTGTGCCGGCTGCAAAGAATAAACACATGAAAAATCCCCAAAATTTTGTACACCATTGACTTGTGTCAAGCTGCTAAAAGTTGATCCCAGTTTAATTATTAGCTTTTGCTTGGACTCAATAGTATACAGACCATATTTTTAGAGCAAAGCATCATAAATTATCAATATTATACAGATACTTATGTTGAATAAACTTAAAAGAGAGGTTATCAAGTCTTCAGTCTTGAACAAATTTTGTGTATAATTTATCTTGTGTAAATTGCCATTTTATATCCACTAATCCTCATCAGCTGTGTTGTACGCCGCACAGTTCCTGATAGGAAATGGTTCTTGTAATTGTTTCACTTTGTTGATGCTGTTGGAAACTTTTTGCTTGTGAATTCACTCTTTTGAGCTTTCCTATTCGAGTGACTGTTCAACATTATGAACTTCCTGCTATAGAAGGTATTGATATTTGAGTGTGCATCTTTGTACTTCTGAGGACAGGTATATCCTTTGGGCTCTATACAAGACCTTAGAGGAGGTCTATTTCAGTGCCTATCAACATACCGGTCCTTGTAAAGAGGGTAGTGTGTGGATCTAGATCCTACTAAATCCTTGGTGTTAGGACTAAAGAAGAGCTTGAAAGTTGCCCATAAAGAAATAAGCAGCTGTTCATACCTAATGAATGTGAAGCAAGTCCTTATGTCATGAATACAAAGCAATCTTGCTCTTCATGAGTACAAAAAACTAACAGCTTCTTTCTTGTGCCAAAACTTACTATGACTTAGTATGTCGTCGTGTGATGATCTTGTGTGTGTTGATTATATGTATATATATATTTTTTTCAACTGGGCGTAAGATCCTCCCATAGTTACCAAATTTCACTGTTCGTAGACAGCCACCCAAAGGTGCTTATTTATCCACCCGTAGGTGATGCCGTTGAGGAAGCACCAAGGGTGGCTGTGAACCGTTTTGATTATATATTTTACATGGGGACTTGCTTGTAAGGTATGATGTAGTCTTAAAGTGGTGCTTTTGATGCTTTGTCTAGTGGCTATTTCAATGCTTATGGTATTATTTGTCTAGTAGATTGCAAGCTACTTATGATGCTTTTGTCTAGTTGATGACTAATGGATGCATGCACATGCACATGCACATGCCAGTCATGAAAAAACAGTTTAAAGTTACATGTATTATCATGCCCCACATTGGACATCATCATACCATGCATGGTTTTACATTTGTAACTGCCAAATCTGGACATTTTCATATTGCAGTTAATTATGCATCTTAAACGGTGCATTATATTTTGATTGCAAAATGTAGCCATTTTTTCCTACTTATACTTCAGATTTGAAGATTGTCCACACTTTGGTAGGAAGTCTATATGGACATGATGTATAGAGATTAAGGTGTTCCTTACCACAATTCTACTCATGTTTTTGGCTTGTTCATCAGTGTCAGCCCAATTAGTAATGAAAGTTAACTATGGTCATGGGCTTTGATATCATGCCCTTCACAAGTTTTATTTCATGACAGCTTAAAGGTAAAAGAAAGGTAGCCTAGATAATTGGTGCCATTTATCACGAGCCTTATTTGATGACAGCTTAAAGTACAAGAAAGGCAGCCTAGATAACTAGTTTTTCCAATTGCTTGCAACCCGATTAGAAGCTAGACTTTGACATGTCATATTTTTAAATTTGCTTTGAGGTACAATTTCCACATTGATTTTGGATAAAAAAAAGCAAATTCTTTCAAAAAGTGATCATAAGCCTCCTTAGATTGAGTCCTAAATACGATCTTGTATATCAAATTATTGTTGGTTAGATTGATGGATGTGTTGAATAGAACAGCGGGCAATTGCATGAAATTCCATTTTCAAAATACATGTTTGTTTTTCAAGTTTTTAATGAGGCCTCAATAGGTCCAAAATGTTTGATTCAAAACTATCACAATGTTTGAGTGATATGTTGTCAGTGGTTTATAGGTTGTGTTACTTTGATTCACTAGAGTTATGCCATAGATATAGTGTCGATCCATGCAGTTGACTCAACACTATGGATTGACCTATGTTTTAGTGGGGGAGTATTTTCCCATATAGTATGTATTCTTATCTTTATGTTTTGGTTGTTAAGAAGAGAGAATATAAGAAAATTTAGTCATCTCTCTTGTGTGCTTGTTTACTCTTATGTGTTTGCGTGCATGTGTGTGCAAGGAGCTCAAGCTCATGATCTACCCGACATTCTTCTCAAGGTATCAGAGCACAGTTTTGCAAGAGATCTCAAGGAGCAAGCTAGAGGCAATTAAGCAAAGAAAATAGTACATGGCTAAAGCTAGCTAGCTCCATCTCTTTACCTTTGATTTAGAAAGAAATCTCTAAGTATCTGCTAGTCAAGAGAGTAGCATGGAGACACAATCATAGAATTTTGATTCGAGGCCATTTTGGTTTCTATGCATCACCACATCTTTGCGGTGAATGAGGAATATTATATTGTTTGAGATAAGGTCCTTAGGATATATGCGATTTTAATTTTTACGGTAGTTTGGTGTATAATTGGCAGGCATAAATTTGGTTGTAGGAACATTTCGTGTAGAGAATTTGAGATTTGCAAGTTGTTTGTGAACTTGACTACATGAGTTGGCATTATAACTATGCCATAACTCTAGTGCACCAAAGTGGCCTGTCACACAGCTTGTTAACCATTGTGGCGGCATATCTTCAATAATCTTACCAACCTAGCTAGTGGCGTAAGTGTGGAAGCTATTACCTAAGTGGATCATTGATGTTCACCACTAGTTGAGATTGATTTCTCTACACTTCTCCTCGAGCTTAACACCACATATGGCACTCCAAGTAAGCTCTTAAACTTGTTGAGTTTCTTTGTACCCAATGCCTCGAGAAGATGTCAGTCACTTGATTCTTTGTGTTGATATATACCAAATTCACGTCACCTATCAAAATGTTCTTCCTCATAAAAGGATAATGCATCTCAATGTGCTTCCTCCTAGCACGATAGATTGGGTTACTGGCCAGGTGTATGCTACTCATGTTCCAATAAATGATAACAATTGTATCTATGGGCTAACTCGTATCACTAATAAGTAGCTTATGAAACTAAGCTATCTCACAAGCTCCCATAAGAGTACCCTTGTACTTTGCCTTTATACTCAACAAGGCAGTTATTCTTGCTGCTCTAACTCACATTAATACTCCCAAAAGAAAATATAAAGCTGTTGGTAGATCTCGTCTTAGACACTACCAACTCAATCAACATCTATATACCCATGTAGTTATATCTCTCTACCAGTCTTATAGAAAAGTCCATAATCAACAATGGACTTTATATATCTAAAAATTCGTTTAATCATATTCAAGTGTGGCTTTTTCAAACCCTCCACAAATTGACTAACAAGTCCAACAACATAGCTCAAATTTGGCCTAGTAATGGTCATGGGGTATGCAATATTATTACATGTTTTCACACTTTGGTTTTTTTATTTTTTACATATCTCTAGGCACCAGAATCTCTCCTGATCTTGACACATTTCATGGTGTGGAACTAAGCATGTGTTGTATCACAAATAGTTGCTCGCTTCTGTCATCACCTCCTGTTTACTTGATGTATAGTTGCATTGTTACAACTTTTCACTTTTTATATCATTTTGCTTTTTATAGTAGTCCTTTGCAATGTGTCTTAGTTTGCCACAATAACAGTACTCCATGCGTTCTTTGCCAACCACCTCGGCCTCTATAGCCTCTCCTTGTCTCTAGAGTGGCCTCTTTCGCTTATATAACATCCTTTTTCTTATTGTTGGTATTGCTCTTGTTTTTTATTTTCAAATCGACCACACTACTGTGTTCTTTAGATGACAATCTTTCTCTACCTCTACTTGTTTCTGAGGACAAGGCATGCTCATGTGAATTTTGGAGGATGAACCTTTTTCAATATTTATCTCCTCGTGGTTGAAGAGAGAAATTAGTTCTTGAAAATCAAGAAAATTCTCTTGAACTCCAATGATGGTTTGAAACTGACTGTGTTCCTTGCTAAGACCATTCACGGTCATCACCGATACCATATCATCGTTATCTACTGGTGATCCAATAGAAGCAAGAGCATCTACAAGCCCTTTAACCTTCATTGAGTAATCATTTATACTCAGCTTCTCTCTGGTCACGTTATGTTTAGCTGTATCTTCTAAGCTTGAGTGTTTGTACAATACATGTTCACCAAGGTATCCCAAGCCTCCTTAGGCATTTGTGCATCTTATATTTATATGCACAAGCATAGAGTCTACCACACTAATAGACAACAAGTACAATACCTTTCTGGCTCTTTCATGTTATACTTTACATGCATGCACCTATTGTGGGGTGGGATTTTCTTCAACAATATTTGGCTTCTTTTCATCACTTGTGATGAACTCTCAATATCCTTTTCTCATAAGAAAATTGGTTATCTTGAATTTCTAAGCATGGAAATGATTTTTGTCTAGTTTTTTGCTCACAATTTGTGACAAACTATCAGACATTTTTACATGTAACAGCTTATCAAATAGTGCTTGCAAAAGCTTCTTCACTTACAGCAGAAGATCTATAATCTCCAACACAATAGTGAACTCAAACTTGTTATATTGTAACTCTATATGAAATTGTCTCTATCAAGGGTGACAACGGAGGGATATGGATCACTTTCTTGATTTTATTACAAAAGTAAGTCGATGTGCAAGGTAACATGCCCATTAAACCGTTTATTATTACATGCCCCACAATTCTCATATGCCAATGCTTATGATACACCACAGCTTGCATGTGTGCATGACATTCAAAGAGGTTCATCAAGAGCTGCTTTTGCATAGGATAAAAAGGGGGAAAAGGGAGCTGGTGGTTGAAGAGGTTATGTCCAAACTATCATCACCCAATCCATGAAAGATCCGAATAAACATAACCAAGCACTTAGTCATTGATTTAGTGATAAGAAAATGCATCGATTTGCAACAACAATATCCTTCCATAAGAGTAGATAAGGAGTCACAAATGGGAGGAGGAGAAACTCAGAGCTTAGAGAGGAATTTGAGATTGGAGGTGGAGAAAACTCATGTTAAGGGTCAAGGAAAACGAATCAAGAAGCCAATGGTATGAAACCACAAAAACGTATTGGCGTGAAAAACCAAAAGAAACTCATGACCTTGAGTTTCTTCAGTTTTTTACGCCTAAGAAAATGGGTCACACAAGCAAGAAACACATACCTGGCAAGTCACTACTAGGACTCCAAGACATAGAAAATCACCTTCAAAGATGGAAAATCAAAAGATTTTTTGATGTGAAAAACCAGAAGATATTCATGCTCGTGAATAACTTGAGTTCACGCGACTAAAGAAATTAACTCAAGGAGGGCAATAGAAATCATATAACATGATTCAAAATGACATGGAGGGTCAACATATGGGATTAATTTGGCAAAAAAAATAAAATACTTTTTTTACGTGAAAAACCAAGAGATACGACAATGAGTTTCTTGGGTTTTTCATGCCATCAAAAGTTAGTCCCACAAGCGACAAAAATCATGCAGAAAGTGTCAAAGTAACATGAATTGTCACAAGCTTAACTCAAATTTACAAAAATCAAAAGATTATTTGACGTGAAAAACTAGGAGAATGACCATGAGTTTCTTGAGTTTTTCATGCTCAAACAGGTACATCAAAATGGTGATTTAAGATGACAAAAGAACTCCATAGAATATAAGAAAGATTTGTATCAACTTAATAATAAAATAAAATGAATATCCTTTGGCATAAAAATAAGCTTTTTCACAATCTGTGAAGTTTTTTCATGCGAGAAAATTTGACCATTGACATTCTGACATGTGTTGCCAGTCCATTACTTGGCATTCATACCATCTATTTAAAAACTTGCATTCTTTATTTTTGCCCTATCTTTAATCATCTTTCTATGTATTGCTCTCCATCGCCCTACTGCACCAAGAGCTCTTCGTCGCCGTTGTCATTACACCTCATCTAATGCTACTACTGTAGAAAAGTCTTGCCCAACTCAAGGTAGGGGTCCTCGTCTCCCAACTCTATCTTGAAAAGTACTTATTGTCTTGTTAATCATGTCATATGTCTCTTGTCTCCTTTGCAAAATCAGTCTTGCAAATTAGTTAGCCCTAGGTGTTATGTCATTTTACATCCTCTGTTCATGACTAATGTTGTGTGCCTTTCTCTCCTTGGTCCTATGCTAACTCACCACTCACAAGGCTTGCATCATGTCCTTATGAAGGAACTAAAAGGAAATGTAGACCCTTAGGCTAAGGTTCCTTATGCACATTTTCAATTAATTCCTAATGCACATTGAAAAGTTCATTTTGAACTTCTGTTTCAGGGGAATCCATTTTAGACACTAGGAGGATTTTTATATCCAAAGATATCTCAATTTTGGATTATCTCTCTCTTCTAAAAATTGAAAAGTGAGCTGACAATCCGAGGTATGGGATTGAAGATCCGACGTTATAATAACTTGAGATTTTAGAATTGACAATTTGAATGGTAAAGTTTGGAATCAGTTATTCGACTTGATGGCGATCTAAAAAGAGAGAATTTGATGTTGGGTGTGGAAGCATGAATATGTGTACAAAAAATGTGTGTATTGAAAAGATGTAGGGAAGAAGAGAGCTTGAGCTCTTGCAAGCGCACACACACACTCACAAAACCCTAAAAGAGAACACACAAGAAGGTGAGGCTGAAAATAATTTTCTTCTTCACACAACACTCAACACACCATATACAAAGATAAGAGTACACACAATATGAAAAGGTACTTAACCAAATACATATTAGGGTTCTCTATAGTGTGAACCCAACTAAATGAGCTGGCGCTATAACTATGCCATGGCTGTCACATAGCCTGTCATCCCACTGGCCGTATATCACCCATGATCTCACCAACTATGCCAGTGGTGTAAGTGTGGGGCCTATCCCCTAGGCGGGTCAGCAATCAAATTTAATAAGAATAATACTTTTGTAATAAAACAAATTCCTTTATGCATCTTTCTATGCATAGAATCAAATTTAATAAGAATAACACTTTTGTAATTTAAAAAAAAATCCTTTATGCATCTTTCTATGCATAGAATCAATTTTAATAAGAATAACACTTTTGTCATTAAAAAAATTCCTTTATGCATCTTTCTATTCATAGAATTCAATGAAGCTAAACCCACATGAAACCTGCACTAGTCAAGAGGATATAAGGGAAGAAGCTTTGGAGTCACCATCCCAATCATTCCTAGGCCTGAGTTTACAATAGAGATAGAGTTTGTCTCCTTCATATAGCAACCCTCATCCTCTGATAGGCCTTCTCAAAGTGTGCAGCAATAACAACTAGTTCACGTCACCCCTGTTCAAGTGACTCCTATTGAAATGCAAGATGCACCCTTAGAAAGAAGAGGTACAAGTTTCTTCGCCACACCATGATTCCTTCTTGGAACTAGGTGAAGAAGTGAAGTTATCAGAGGAGCAGAGGACCATGAGGAAAAGACTGAAGGTTCACACATCCAGAGGAATTCCAACTTGCTCTACTGAAGTCATGCCTGTATGCAACCCCACAAAGCCTCACCCCTAGAAGTAGTAGGCATGTCTATGAAACATGAGAGATCTAAGGATGCAACAGATCAGAGGCGAGACAAAGTGCAAAGAAGTTTTCAATTTAGGGACCTTACGCTCCAATTACCTAGCCCACAAAGCTTCAATTCATTATAGCCTGTCTCCATACCAATGAGAGCCAAACCTATTGGGATACATGTCAGCCTTAGAGCATCGGGTGAGGGATGAAAGTGGGGTATAAGGATGGTGGTTCTTACTACACAAGTCCTTACAACAACAAGATAAGGAGAGTGAATAACTAGTTTTGCAGATTGCCATATGCTCACACGGTGCATATAAGGAGAGTGAATAACAAGACAAGGAGAGTGAACAACTAGTTACAGATTTTCATATGCTCACAAGTTACATCTTGACCCACAAGTTACAGATTACAAGATTCATACTTGCACAATGCTTAAGCTCTCTTTTTTCTTCTTTTTTTTGAGAGTAAAATATTGAAATCATTTTATTTTCAAATATTTACAAGGACAAGTTTTATTACAAAGATCTGAGACTAATATAATTAGTCTTATTTGCCACCATCAAGGGAAATTCCTAAGCTTGACTATGACATAAGGGTAGAGCGGTCCACATAAGTGAAGTATGGGGATTCCGCTGTAGTTTCTAAGACTCAAAAAACTGATGGTGGTAAGGGTGGTAGACTCTGGATTGGGGTAGGTCCTAACACAGCTACTCTGTCGACAGGTAAGATATGCATCACTCGATCATACACCCAGCGATCTTGAGGTATGCGAATCCCTTCTATAGTCACACAGGAAGAATAACTCTTTTGAAATAAAAATAGATTTCTTTATGCATCATTCTATGCATAAAATCAAAATTGATGAGAATAACTGTTTTGAAATAAAAATAGATTTCTTTATGTATCTTTCTATGCATAAATCCAATTTAGTAAGAATTACACTTTTACAATAAAAGAATTTCTCTTATGCATCTTCCCATGCATAAAAACTAAATCCAATGAAAATAACTCTTTTAAAATAAAAACTTTCTTCTTAGGTGGGACCTTCGAAGGCAATGGTGCACCTATGATATGGCTCAAAACCTTGGTTAGGAGATATGGGTTAAGCAAGCTTATGCAGGTCAATCCGGTTGTATTTGTTCCCACTAGCTTTATTTACATAATCATTGAAAGGGCCTTTCTTGTCAGTTCATTTACCCTGTGTGTTGTTGTCAATTCATTGAAGCGGCCTTGCTTATCACTTCATGTGTCATGTTGTTACATATGTCGGTGTACTCCACGTTGTTGTTTGCTAAAGACTGTTTCTTTGAGCAGCATGGTACCAAAAGAAAGGTCATTCTTTTGCATGTGATAAGTGCGGAGGGCTATTGGGGTAATTACATGGCTTCTGTAATATCACCCTCATAAATCATTACCCGCCTTGTGCTCCCATCTAGCAAGGTCACTACGGCTATCTTTGTCCTTTTATCATAATTTTTGATAAATTCAGCACATAGGGAGTCACTGATCACCTTCAAGAGCTACTTGGCATACTGATTGAGGCCAATTGCTTGTAGCTTCTCTCAAACCTCAGCAGGAAAACTAGACACTCGAGAGAGTGGTACGGGAAGGCAACCTTCCCTTTTAATGTGGTCACCTCCTGGTTTATGATGGTTCCAGCCACATCTTGTAGGTATGGAGCAAGGTGAATAAGCTTTTGGGCCTGGGACACCTTCTTTTCGCCCTTCTTCTTAGGTGTAGTACTTGTCTTGGCATGACCTTCTAGATCCGAAGATGTGAATCTTATGCTACCTTGGGGAGGAAAAGCCATCCTATAACAATAGACATCAATTTGTTAGCTCCTAGGCAGTAGCAGATCCTCCATGCCCCATGCCTTTTCTTTTTCTTTTTCTTCTCTTTTTTTGGTTTATTTTAGTAAGTTAGGATCTTCTACAGCTTTCTAGAACTGGGTTCTATGAGGGGTGTGAAAAACTAGTTTGGTTTTTCAGGATCATGAATATCTATGGATATTTACAGCTCAAGGATGGTAACTTCTGCTGAGAGATGTAATCGTGGTGTTGTGAGAAAGCGCCCTAGAGGTGCAAGAAATTGTGGCAAGATAAGAATGCCACATGTAATATTGTATGGTAAAATCCCAAGTATTACTTTGACCAAGGGAGACTTGAAAGTTTACCCTTTCATGATTTTATTGAGATGGCAATTTTAGATTGACATACCCATGATCAAGGGTATAAGTTAAGTTAACTAGTCAATAGACCTTCAAGATGACAAATCATTGCTTTCTCCAGTTCATTACAGTAATTTAAAGTATTATTCCCCTTATAATATGTGAGATGTGGTGGAGGATTTGGTTCTAAGGAGTAGAATTATCAATGGATAGAGAGTTCATTAGAGTAATTTAAAGAGTATTATTCCCCCTATAAAATGTGAGATGTGGTGGAGGATTTGGTTCTAAGGAATAGAATTATCAATAGATAGAGAGTTCCCTAGCTAAATTTGTGAAGCACTATACTGGATAGATCTCATGAAGTTATCGTACTTATGTATAAAAATAGACCAACTACATAAAGACATTTTTCTTTTCTTAAGAGAGTAGTCTAACAGATTTTTTGGGAGATATTTTTCAGCAAGACGAAATGCCTCGCTAGAAACATTGGATAAATGACATTAAAGAAGTCCTTCAAAGGTGAAGGAAAAAAATTGGGTGAAGGAAAGAAGGCCATGGGACAAGTATTTTGATGTGGCTAGATATAATGAAAGAAGTAAGTTTGCCCTCACTTGTTTAAAAATCACAAGGAACATATTTGTTTGGAAGAACTACTGTCAGACTAATCACTAGAATCAGAATCAGTTATCATGGGATGCCATGAAAAAAAAGTTTTGTCCATGATTTTAGGAGGATAAAATGAATGAATTTTTAGAGTTAACCCAAGAAGGGAAGACCTTGCAAGAATACCACCAAACTTTTACTAGACTTCTCCAATTTTCTTTGATGAGATGAAGGGAAGACCTTGCAAGAATACCACCAAGCTTTTACTAGACTTCTCTGATTTTCTCTGATGAGATATCTCTTCTCCATCGATTCATTCAAAAGCTTAATCACCTTTGAATAAACTAGTTAATAATGTAAAACCATCCTCCATTTCTGAAGCCATGGTACGGTAGAAGGATTTACCAAAGTTATTCTGATAGAAGCTATTCAGAAGAACACTACCCCTTTTAAGAAAAGGGGGCCCTATCTTAGGTAGTATGCCTAGTGCACTCGTGACTAAGAGGAACCATGGACTAGAATAAAATCAAAATTAGGAATCAAGGATAACTGGATCAGAGATGAGGATTTTTCTCAAGCATCTATTATAAATGTGCCCTCTTTGACTCTTGAACAATACATCAGATTTTTAAAGAGAAAACAGATGTTTTAAATGCCAACAACAGGACCATCAGATGAAGAATTTCCCCAACGAATGAGGATCACCCCGAAGAGAGACCATTTTCTCATATATAACTAGTTTTGAAAGAAGAACTCGCATGCAAGTACCCTTCAAGAGTAGGCATGGGGAGTAGCATAGCCTACTTTTTCATAAAGGTAAATGCTTCAGGTGCTAAAATTTTTTTATTTACTAAAATTAGAAAGTGTGACATCATTCCAAGAATAGGGCTTCCACACTGGACAACGAGTGTCTTATGCAAGTATGACATCATCATGCCACAACATAAAACACATGTTGATGCAACAGCTAAAATGGACCACCCCAGCTCCCTTCTTGCCTCCTTAACAGAAGAACCAAGATAGGTTCCATGGTACCTCCTTAAGCAGGCAAAAGGCAGAATCTCCAACCTGGTCACAAAAGAGAAGCTACAAGACATCTCTACCAAAACTGCCACACTCAGAAAACGGAAGTTAACCACAATGTAAAACAGATTTAAGGGAGGCTTTTCTGTTTCAATGAATATGGCAAAACCTTTAGAGAAACACTTGGAAATGCCATGTTTATTCTCTGGATGCGAGGCCTTGATTTATGTAATCATGATAGTAAAGCAGAATACTTATAGGCTGGCCCACAATGCAAAAGAAGAACCAGAATATAATATTGCCAACCTGCAAAATAGAAGATAAAAAAAATTAGGATGATAATAACACATCCCTATTGAAGGATGGGCTCTCCAACAACATAATAAAATAAAGCACTTTTTTAAAGGGAGTTTCCTTTCCAAAACAGCCTTCTAAGAATTTAAGTGGGCATTCTGTAGAGTTGCTAAACAGTCAAAACTAACACCAAGGGATGCAGATACTCAATCAAGGGAACGACACCTCCACTCAAGTATAGGCATGCTAGAGCATGGGGTTGGTCAAATAGCACTCCAAGGTTATTTAATATCAGGGAATAACAACCGCAAACCACTCTAGTGTGGCCTGAGTGTAGGAGGCCTTTGAAGTAAAAGAAGCCTGGCATTACGAACAGCGTAGCTGAAAAAAGGCTGACTCTATATTGAATTGGCTGCATCAATCCACTCCCACACACCAGGATCCCAATGAAGAATTTGACAGGACATCCACTATACAGCCATAAGCACCAAGACCCATGGGTCACAAAATATCACGGGGAGGGTCAATATGCTAGTGCTTCCTTGGGCGACTAACTACTCTCACTGGAGTAAGGACAATGCCTGGAATAATCTCCTGCAAAACCTCATCAATCTCCATCCTAGCTGGATAGAGTAAAAATCACGATCTCCCTCCTTATCCTGTTCCAGCAAGGCTAACACCTATGATGGCACTCCTGTCCTAGAGAAAACACCTAGCCACCTAGGGTGAGAGGTGCTGAGTGGATGCAAGTCTTTGATCCATAGAAAGACTTTTAAAAGTCCTCCAAGCAATAATTATCGATGCACATCTCTCCCAGCCTAGCCATTGCATATATTCAGACGCACCCAAAGGTTGCCCAACCTCATCTCTAATGAGGTCATTTCATATAATGGGTTGTCTATCAGCCTCATCCTAAGCCTCCGTCTCAAAAAAGGTCTCATACTGCTCCAGGCTCTAATAATGGACTCTATAAGCAGAGAGGAAGATGCCTCAGTAAAGATGAAACGTGAATTGAGCATCCAATCTCCACCACCATGAGGTGTACATCTAGAGATGTAAAACACATAAATTCTTCCAAGGCTCAGTGCCTAGAAGCAAGCCTTGGACTGCTAGCTTGCAAAGCAATGCTCTGCATTGTATAGCTGGATCTACAATATTCAGCTCCCCTTCTTGTCTAGGGTGTATAACAATCTGCTGAGCAACTTTCGTCAGAGTGCCAAGTGACAATCTAAACCTGACCACAAAAAGTTGTGGATCAATGTCCGCAGATGGCCAATGCATCCATGAGAAGAAAAGAAAGTTATATTAAACGTCAACAAAAGGCCAAATGAGACTAAAGTGCTATAATGTTTCCATGATATATCTCATCCTAGATAGTACGAAAATGAAATGAACTGAATTTAAAAGGGGAATAGCTGGGTACAATGATAGAGCTAAGTGATAGATGAGGCAATGTACAAAGCTCCTTAGGGTGTATCTCTCCTTGGTAGTGGTCCATGTAAAATATTGGCCATGGGGCAATCAAGGGCCAAGAGGCTGTCCACTGATGCGGATGACTAAGTGGAAGTAGTCTGGTGCCGCTATAGGATGTCCTGGATCTATAGACCAGATGTCTACCATGGGGGTGGGGGGCGCTTGGTGCGCTGTAGTACTGCTGCTCGCTCTCGTGTGACTCCTTGGTTTGTCTCAATGGGATGGCTCTGGCGGATGCATCAACAGTGCTCCTGTCCTCTCTATCTCGGAAGAAGCTGGTGATAGTGTCCTCTCTGTCTTAGTTGGATGACTTTGGCGGGTGCATCAGTGGTGCTTCTGTCCTCTTGAAAGGGGTGGCGCCTAAGGCCTAGTGTCTCTAGAGAGGATTCTCTGGTGTTTGCCCATCTCAAGTAGAAACATACCAAGGCATCTCTGGTTTGGGAAGTCCATAATCGTGGAGAGTGGACCAAAGCCCATCTCATAGTATATTGGGCATTGGCAAATATAGTGCTCCTCTGTCTCCACCTCTGTGTGGCATAATCAACAAATCTTGTGCTCTCTCCTGTAACTCGCGGTGCCCGGGGGAGTAGGACCCTTGGCACACTTGTTGATACCATCAATACATATTAAACATTTAAACATGGCCACAGCCTTAACACATATCCATCATCACTTGGCATAAAACATAAGAGCTCGACAAAACATCCACAAATGTTGAAAATGGAGCTTGCACACGTGACACTGCATAGAGGCCGGAATGGGCCGACCCCCCCCTTGGAGTATTTTATTACCCAAGGAGAAAATATCATGTACAAGCTTTGAGGGCATTACTCTCCCCACAGGAGATGCCGGATTATCCATATACAAATGCCATAACACAGCCCAACATGAGGCAACCAAGCTGGAACACAGGCTGTAGAAATGCCGAGCCAACAATATAATCCATATACCTCCATGTGGGTACTCATTCTTCCCCAAAAAAACCACGGGTCTTCATGCAATAGAGATGGTACACCAAGTACAACTCTCCATTCAGCTGGTACAACAAGTACAATGGGTTGGTACAACAAGTACAAGGGTTGGTACAGTAGGTATAGTGGCTGGTACAGTTGGTACGGCAGGTACATCAAGTACAAGGGCTGGTACAGCCAGTAAAGTGGCTGGTACAGCCAGTACAATGGCTGGTACAGTAGGTACAGTGGCACGTACAGTAGTGGTGGGAGGCAGTCCATCTGTATACCATCTGATGTGAACCATATGAAGACTTTCGCAAACCAAGTGTCATGCCCTTCTTATGCTAGTAGCCGTGAAGACTCCATGGCTACATGAGGGTACTTGTGTGGGCCCCTCTCTTGCACTTGGCAGATGTATGAGAGTCCAGAAGAGGGCACCTACCTCCATCAGTGGTGCAGCGAACTCAGCTCTCACAATCTCATGTGGCACTGATGGTTTGCTGTGGATCATGCATGAGAACATCACGATCTGAGGCCTCTCAATCTTCTTCCATCTGTTTGGTGATAGGTCAGGTCCTAAAAGGGCTGTGCCATACATCAATGTTGGTGTGACTTGTGTGTCAAACAGCTAGAGCTTCATCCTGGGCTCTTGGAAGTGTGCCTGGAAGCATTGCCGCTCAAGCAAAGCCAATGCTGCATATCCTCGGGTCAGCCGGGCACCTGCTGCCGGTACTTGGGCCTGCTGAATATCACTCCAAGGTAGGTGTATGAGGTGACAATCTCTACTGGATCTCCCCTGTATGTGAAGCTGTGGTCCCTGAGGTGCGCCGGAAAGGTGTGGAAGACAATCACCTTGGTGTTGCCAAGGTCGACTGGTAGTTCCACTGTGTACAGAACTCCTGTAGAGCACCAGCCACCGAATCTGAATTGAGGACTATGTCATCTGCATATAGCAGTAGAGGGATCAGTATGCTGCCCATGCTTCCTCCCGGTCCACCAAAGCTGTCAATTTAGTCCGAGATCTCATCAATGTATAAGCCAAACAAAGTCGGAGAGAGTGGGCAGCCCTGCTTCACCCCAATCGTGCTAGAGATCTCAGCTGACTTCCCACCAGGCGCTCTAACTCATCCAATTATGGACTCATATAAGGCAATGATGCTCCATGTCATCTCGGAAGGTACACCCATGTCCTATAGTCTCAGTAGTAGGCGGGCACGGGGCATAGTGTCAAACGCCTTGCGGAAATCCACAAAGCAGCAGTAAATCTTCTTATTGGACACCTTTCCTTCCTCAATGATGGCTCTGAGTGTGAAAATGTGATCCAGTGTCAAATGTGCCCGCTGAAAGCCTGCCTGCCCCTGGGCCCTCCATCCTTGAGTCTCTGCTAAGGAACTCAGTTGCATCTCCACAACGGACCCATGGAGCTTAGCCAATGTGTGGCTAACCATGGTGGTGTGGTAGTTATTGGGTTCCCGAGGTCTCTCGCCTTCAGGATGGGGGTGATGGGGTTGGTCGTCCATGTGAGTGGGAAACCCTCACATAAAGCACTGTTGAACATGTAAGCCAGAAGCTGGGCAGCCTATGCATCTGCAGCATGAGAGATGTGCTCTGCTAGATGCCCTTTGTGATCCGGGGGATTCCCAAGTCACTTGATGGCTCTGAGCACCATCGCCTTCGTAAAGAAAGTGGATGTGGTGGGGCGAGGATCATGTGGGTGGGGTAGGGAGATGGGTGGGTGTGAAGGTACCAAGTGTCAGGAGAGGTAATGGGTGTGGAGTCGGGTGAGGGAGTATCTTCCTCCAAGCCTCCTTGCATTCCTTACCAAAAACATGCAGTAGAATGACTGCTCGATTTGGATGTAGTGGGCTCGCTTCTTTTGGCGAGTCAAGTGCCGGAAAATCCTTTTTGCTTCCCACAATGAGATTTTCCCTTGCTTTTCCTCCTCTCATAACCACCCATTCTGAGGCATAGTTCCACAAGGTGGCACGGCGGTAGATTTCTCAGTGCATGGGGAGGCAGCAGCAGCAGCAGCAGAGCTGTGGAGGACATCAGTGAGCTGGGTGGTGAGGGTATCCACGGAGGCATAAGGGTCCAGGTAGAGTATGTGGTGGTATATGTGGCATGAGTATACCTCATCCAGCTCATGATCAAATGTGACCTTGGTGTAATGGGATGTGGGTACAAGTGGTGGGATGGTGGGTGGGCAGCATGTGAGGGTGAAGGGGGAATTGGGGGGGGCCGGGGCGGGGGTGCGGGTGCGGGTGCGGGTGGGGGGGCAAAAATGGTGAAATCCAGGATGTATGGAACCACGGATCGGGAGCCCATCGAAGAGTCAACTGTGCTCGACCCACCGCTATGCGGAAGCATGCTAGGGCTCCGGATGTCGGCACCTGGGCATGCCGTTGTAGATGACAAGGTCATGTGATGTATCCATATTCAGAGTCTTGGAGTGTGATGGTATCCTTGAAGTCCAGGAAGGTAACCTGGTGGCTTTGTGTCTGGGCATCCCCCAAGAGGAGGACTTCCCTATGGCTCGAGAACTCTATGATATCATTGTAGATTGGCAGGTATGGTTCCTGGCCATGGGTTTGGCCATACTGTGAGGTGGGAGGGAAGTAACCCATGGCGATGTCGATATATCTAGCCTCCTCGTCCTTTCTGTTGCATATGCACGGAAGCCTTTCTTACTTGATCCTCAACTCTAAGCCTAATAAAGAACAATGATGCAAACTTTAATGACGATTACACAGAGAGAAGAGAGAGAGATGAGCTACGTGCTCAATGTATTATATGGTACAAAAAGATGATGATGTCTATAACTTATGAGGCCTTTGGCTTGACCAAAAGGTTGACTTTAGACGACCTACTGACTGCATATGACCTAATACCAAAGGGGGATTAGATGATATGCACAAATGAGAGCTTGGCTATTTAAAGGGAGAAGAGGAAAATTCACAATCCAGTCGGTTTTGCCTTTTCATCTCACAAAACTTCGTCCCAAAAGTCATCTTTTGTGTCCAAATTGTGCCCAAAAGGTGTCCCATATATGGGTGTATCTCTCGGGCACTTCAGGAGCTAATTGGGCTCCAAAATCATCTCTAAATCTTCCCCTAAATCTACCCTAAAATGTTGCCGAACTTGGGACTAATGATAAGGTTATCCACGTCCACGGCTGTGCACGTGACATCCGCTCTTGCTAAACTTGATGACGGGTTGGAAACCTGTCATCCTTCCTCCACTACTTTGACTTTGATTGCCTGAACACCATGCCACTTTTCAGATTCCACTCCAAGTCTAGTTGAAGAACTGTGCATCTGTTCCACTTTGTCCCATGCTTGCAATCCCTTTCCATTTAACATAGCTATGGTCTTGTGCTGAGAATGATCATGCCTGTTGCTTTGCTTCGGGAACTGATCTAAGAGTTAACCGGTGTCCTCCTTTGGGCACACACTCCCAGAAAATCTTTCCTCTGGCTTTGCGTGCTGCAAACCTCCTCATAATGCTACGTTTGCTGTATTCTGCTATGGATTTGTAATGCCATTGGTAGATCAAGTATGAAGAACCATGGTATATGCAAGAGAATAAAGGATACATGGTTACATATGCAAGAGATTAGAGGAGGATACATGCCTACTTGTGAGGGAAGGTCTTGTGCTTAGTCATGGGGACATCACCATATACCTGGCCAATTCCATGGGGAAGCCACCAAGCTGTCTTCATGAGTAGGAGTGAACTTCTCACTCTTGGTCTTTGCCTGTGATTGGCTATCATACTCTATCTCTACAGGGGATTAATATGTTTTTGTGTTAAAAACAGAAGAAGAAGAAGAAGCAGCAGCTAAATTAAACCCAAAAAAGGAAAAGAAGCAAGGATAAATGATTACTTATCTATGTATATTTGTATAGTTTTGCATTTGCTTCCAAGGTAGTAATGGCTTTATTAGTGCATTCTCGAGGACCCGTTCGCTTGGAAGTGTCACCAAGTTTTCTTCAAGCTCCAACTCTTTGCCTACCAAAGCACACGTACATTGATAACCTCATGTAAATAATCTCAACAATAAATGCACGTAGCTATGAACCTACCCTTTCATTTCAAATCAAAATCACCTTCTTGCCTCCTTGTCCCTCATTTTGGCATCCATCTCTTTGCTCGGTGGATAGTGTGTCTGGAGGCATCTCTAACCTACCACAACAGTAATGACCTCTTTAATGAATTTATCGACCTCGACCCCAACATCTCTAACCATAGCGATAGATCTGAAGCACTACCCCCCTTTAGGCCTTCTCATCAAAACCATCGCCTTTGTTGGGCATCTTCTTGATAGATGTCATCTCTGAAAATGCAAGCCTATAGAAGGTAGGCCCTTCTAATATCCTCAAGGGACTCCTCTTCTTCTATGAGGAAGGCATTGGAGATGACATGGGTTGCACGTGACATTCCCCTCTGCTAAACTGTTGCTGGGTGGTATACCTTGCAACCTTTCGACTCCTCTGGTGATCCTTCTCCACCGAACCACTGCCCCCTTCTGACTTCTTCTACCGGGACTGAGGTCGTCTATAACAGTGAAATCCTTTGAGCCAAAGACTTTGTCGACTGTGGGAACTGAATGGCAAATGCTGCTAAAACTGCTTGGAAATACCTGAGTCACCCCTGACCTGTCTGTGGAAACCGTTCACCTACCATCTCCGTCGTTCCTGAAGCTCTGAACCTCCTGAGGCGATGTTGGAGCCAACTTCCGTCTTCTTATGTGGAAGAGAACCCCCTGCTGCTGCTAGTTAAAGCCCAAAACTTAATGTACTCCTTTGATGATGGATGTCATTCTTCCCCAGAGAATTCATGGGTAAACATGTATGCCTTGCAGATGCAAGACTGACTGCTAAGATGTCTGCTATGCAAGCCATGTGCAACCCTATATGCTGTGCAAGAATGAAGATGGATGGGTTACTAATGCATACCTAAGGGAAAATCCCTAAGGGTGGCCTGCAAGATTTTGAGAATTGGGGTTAACTGTGTGGAAGCGATTAACATGATGTCTGACTGAATGACTGATGGCATGAAAATGATCTAAGGCTGGTTACCCTGTAACGCTCTGATACCAATGTGACATGCAAGGGTTTTGACCGTCGTAAACACAACCTTAGGCTGACTAAGCTGCACTTAATGATGCTTAAGAAATAGATAGATAGTGTCAATGCAATGCAATGCAGCTATATTAGATGAATGGGTTACAATGAGATCTGAATAGATCTATGATGCTGTCCTAGATGGATATCCTTCTCGGGATGAGATGGATAGGCTGAATGCTGATGCTCAGGACTGTTCCTTGCTCCAATGCTAAGGTCCACCCTTCGATGCTGGCTTCCCTCTATGTAGGAGATAGGAATGATGACTTATATGCTGAATATGCTGCCTATATGCTGAATATGCTGATATACTGAATGAACTACTGTCCCATTGACTTTCCCTTGTCTCCTGGGAAGGAAACGCTGAAGGGATGGCTTGGGACTGATGCGATGCTGAACTAATGGACTGAAACGCAGATGCTCTCTTGTTGCCTGGGAAGGAAACGCTGAGGAGATGGATGCGTTGGCTGAACTGAACTGGACTGAACTAGGCATTGAATTGGGATGCGTTGATGGACTGAAAACGCTGATGTTCTGAACTGAGATGATGCGGTTCTATTTATATGTGTGCCTGGTGCTGGTTGGCCAGCCTTGCTGCAGTCGGCCAGCCCTGAATGCTCACGACTGCATATGAATGCCATAAATGCCAGTCGGCTGGTTTATAAATGCTGTCGGCTAAGTAACATTGCTGTCGGCTGATGCACATGAATTCCTTACAAATGCTCATGATGACTAGAGTGCTGATGTTAGTGATAAAACACCCCCATATGATGCTCATACTGATATATGCCTGAATGAATATCCTGATTATATGCCTGATGATGCCATGCCACTTGTACACTTGATGGGTGTGCACGTGACAGTAGACCAGTCGGACAAGCGTTAAAATGATTTAATGAACTGTGGACTGGCCGACCAGCAGTCGTCTAGTTTGCCAAGTCTTTATGAAGGCCTATAAATAGGCATGAAAGCTCCTTATTGTAATCATTCAACTCTTTATGAGTTGGGTCCTTAGAGTAGGGCAGATTTTGGTGATGTCTCACCCTTTTTACAAGGCAGACTAGGGAGTACCTTTTTGTACCATATGAAATATACTGAATTTCCAACATTCACTCTCTCTCTCTTCACTCTCCCTTCTGTCTGCGTTTTTGCATCAGCATGTTCTCAGTGGTGTTTAGGGCTGAAAGAAGACCCCTAGAGCTTCCGCGTGTTACACAAGCTCATTTCATTCGTGTGTGAAAGAATATTAAGCCTGAGCACATGGCAAGAATATTTTTGGCCCTGATTTTAAAACATCATGGTATGCCCAAGACTATTGTGGGAGATCGGGATCCGAGAACCAAAAGTTTGTTTTGGCGGGCTTTATTTGATAATATGGGCACAAAGCTGAATTTTTCATCAGCTTATCATCCTCAGTCGGATGGGCAGACTGAAATTGCAAATTTAGCTGTACTTGATTTGCTCAATGCTATGTAGCTGAGCGAAAATCAGATTGGGAGAAGTACTTGCCTCTTGTGGAGTTTGCGTATAACAATACAGTGCACACCTCCAATGGGAAAGAACCTTTTGAGATTGTTTATGGCAGGGTGGTGCTTCCACCTATCCTTCGCACGAAGGATGAAATCTTTGCTGCGGATGAGTATGTTAGAGATCTGGATACAGCTTTCTCACAGGTACAGACAACCATACAAAGAACTCATGAAAAACATAAGAAAGCTGCAAATAAACATCGCAGACATGTAGATTTCAAAGAGGGTGATTGGATGCTTCTCAAGTTTGAGGAGGCACGCCTTCAGAAGCAACCCGGCAAGGAAGGCAAGTGCCCAAAGTGTCTCCTATGTACTATGGGCCATTCCAAGTGTTGGAACGAATTAATGAGGTGGTTTTCGGGCTTGTTTTGCCTGAGCACTGGCACATACATAATGCTTTTCATGTTAGCCTCCTGAAGAAATATGTGGTTATTGAGCCGCTTGAGCCGGTTATTGAGGACCAACCCGAAATCGATGAGCTTGAAGAAGTGCTTCAATCAGAATAGATTGTGTTTCATAAGGAACAGAGAGCTGTTGGTGGCAGGCTTATCCACAGGTTCCTTGCGAAGTTTAAGAACTACCCTGCTTTGGATGTGAAATGGGTAGATGAAGACTACTTCAAGGTTTATCCGGATCTTCTATAGATTTATTTGGTGCTTTTCAGCTGCGGACAACTAGGTTTATCCGGATCTTCTATAGATTTATTTGGTGCTTTTTAGCTGCGGACAACTGATTAGAAGCTGGGGAGAATGTCATATTTCTGACTATACACATGTGGAGGAACACCATGGAAGGGTAGGTATAGACCCTGGTGTGTGTTCCAAGCATGGTTTAGTACATGTGGAAGGACTCCATGGAAGGATTGAGATCCTGGGATGAGCTCGTGGCATGGTTTGTTACATGTGGAAGGACTCCATGGAAGGATCGAGATCCTAGTGTGAGCTCCTGGCATGATTTGTTACATGTGGAAGGGCTCCATGGAAGGATTGATATCTTGGTGAGAGTTCCTGGCATGCTGATGAAGTCTCATGGTGGAAGGGTGGACACCCTGGTGAGCATTCTTTGTACCTGTATGGGCGGTGCCCGAGATAGGTCCCGTAATAAGTTGGGAAATGGATTCTAGAATATTGTGCATAAAGCATTTGTGTGTGTTATGACATGCATGAATGACTTTGTCTTAGCTGCTTGGACAATGCTTGGTATTTCTGCCTATGACTGTCCATGGGCTCCGGGGACGCCTCGAAACCCTATGGACGCATGTGTGCACACCTGTTTGGGACTGAGGCGGCGGTCCTGTGTGTTTTGCTGGTGGTAAGTGACCCCATACTCAATTTACAGCTTATATTTTATTATACTAACGTTTATGAGTGTAGGTGTTCACATTCACTTAAATTTTGGCGTACAAATTATAAATTGTTCACATGTACTTAAGTTTGGGTGGTCAAATTATCCTAAGGTTTATGAGTGCAGGTGTTCACACTTAAATTTGGGCGGACAAATTATAAAGTGTTCACATGTACTTAAAATTGGGCAGTTAGTTTATAAAGTGTTCACATCAAGTGGACGAGTTTTTAATGAAACTTGGCCATTACTCAAAGTGGGCAGCCCATCAAGCAATAATAGCTCCACGAGTCCCTATTCTGGGAGGGAGAGCCCAAAAGCAGCTAGGCGCCTCCTTTCCAGCTGTTTTTGGGTGTGGAACACCCTAGGGCTTCACACAGGTGTCAGTTTGGCATGCACAACAGCTCTAAGGGCTGGTAGACTCCTACCAAGGCTGATATATAACTGATTGCTTGCCTCCAGAGTTGCTACAGATAAAAGCGATTCTTCCTCCTCTCTCTGTTAAAGGGGGCGGCTACTCTTGGCTCTTCAATGGGGCTGGTCGACTGCTGTACAGCAGTATTCAGGTGTGTTTTGATGCTCCAAAGACTCTGGGTGCAAGGCAAATAACAGGCCATCCATCTGATCTCTTGGGGTGACCTATACAGCATGTTTGTGGGCTGAAAATAGGGCTGTTCAGTCCAATTCAGCAAGGTTCTTTGTGACTAATTCGAAGGCAAATAGCATCTAAACCTACATGAAGCCTATAACCCTAAGGATAGAACCTTCGGGTGGCCAGAGCTAGGGTTTTCATAGCTGGTTATTCAAGACAACACTACTGCTAGAGGGTGTGATCTCTATGTTAAGTGGTTTTTGTGAACCCTAAAGTGCACAAAATAATACTGGGGTTGAATGTAGGAAGCTTTAGAGTATAGTTAATGCGAGGTGTTTTGTGTTATTCTTCTCAGCACTAAATCTGGTCCTTTCATAAACAAAGCATCATTGATCAAACAAAATTTTTAACATCTTTTAGCAAAATGATACCTCTTTGATTTTGGCACATCCTGAGGCACTTTCCCTGTCATGAGATAGGTTCCTCTTTATGAAGATACTCTCTTCCTTGATACAATGGTCCATCCACCTTGGCTGCAAAAATTGTAGACACAATTGCATTTTGAGCGGCTTCATGTGCTTCATGATTTTGTTCCCTGTCTATGTGTTGGATGCTACATGCTTCAAAATGTCCAAGTAATCTCTTTACTTGTCCTACCCAAGCCTTGAGATGAACATGTTTGGTCGAGATGAACATGTTTGGTCCTCCACACTCCCAACACCTGTTTGACTACCAGTAAAGCATCTCCTTTAATTGCCATCCTTGTGATTCCAACGTTAAGGCATACCTTTAAACTTTAACATAAGGCTGAATATTCTGCCTCATTGTTGCTTTTGGCCTCCGGCTAAAACCCTGCCCTTTGCATTTCCTTCCCTTGCGGATCCAAAATCACCATCCCTCTTGTGGCTTGATTTAAACTCTTTTTGAAAGAGCCATAAAAAAAAATACATGAGCATTGACAAGCTGCTGATCTTCCATCCTTTTTCTTTGCTTCTCTACCTCTTTTACCAAGATTGGCTCCTCTTTGTATGTGAGTAGATCAGCTAAGGAAGCTCGTGTGGACTCCTCGATAAAAAATGTGAATTCACATTCTTGCAATTCAACTATCCATTTCATCATACTTCTTGAGAAGTTAGTATTGTTGACAAGCTGTGGCAAGAGAGTATAATTGGTTAACACTACGAAGGATTTGGGTAGCAAGTATGATCTGAACCTCCTGCAAGCATAAACTCACTTGACAACACAAGCTCTGCTTTTGTATACCTCATCTCCACCTCATTCTTCACCCTACTTGCATAATACGCTGGTCTCATATACCTGGATTCATTCCCTTGTTGTGCAAGGGAATAGCTTCTATTGCGTCTAGTCCAATAGAAATGGCTTGACGAGCTCAAGAGCCTTCATGTTTGAAATTTCTCCCAATACTTCTTTGACCTTGCAAACACTTCTTCATATTCCTCATCCCACTGAAGTAGATATAGCAGTTGAGATAACAAAGGAATGAACCTTGACATATATTTTACTTTTTGAATGAAAGTATGTAACCGCTTTGTAGAAGTAGGAGAAGATAATAGAATGAGAGACTTGACCTTATCTGGATCAGGTTCTATTCCATCTTGGAACACCACATGCCCGAGAAGCTTGATTCTTGGTTGTCCAATAAAGCACTTTTTGGGATTCAGTTGCCCACCCCTTGAATCCAACCTGTAGAATACTTGCTCTAGCTTATTGCAATGTTCATGCCTTGAACTAAAAATACAAATGTCATCCAAAAAAACTTTAATAAAGTGATCTTAAAATGGGACCAGTACTTCATCCGATATTTGTTGGTACTAGGAGGGAGCATTTGTTAAACCAAATGGCATGACCCTATAACAAAAACAACTCTAGGGTGTGCTAAAGGTTGTCTTCTCTTGATCTTCAGGTGCAATGGATATTTAAAAATATCCAGAATATCCATCACAAATGCTATATCTCTCATGCCCTGCAACTTTATCCAAAATATCAACAAGGAAAGGCAAAGGGTAATGATTCCTTTTGTAGCTATATTCAATGGTTTGTAATCCATATATACTCGCCATCTTCCATCCTTTTTTGGTCTGACCACAACCGGGTTCCCCCAATCTGAATTTTAAACGTGATAAATAAAACCAGCTTTCATAAGTTTATGTACCTCTTCCTTAAGTACTTGAATCTGTTCTTGTCCCAACCTTCTCATCTTTTGAAATGCTGGTTTTACACCTTCCTTTAGTTCAATCTTGAGTGGTTCACCTATAAATCCTCTTCTCTCTTCATAAGAAGTGATAAAAAGATTAGGAAATTTGGCAAACATAGTAAGATACTCTTGCCACTCCTTTGACGTAAGACTGATACTCAACATCTTCTCTACTAGCTCCTGCAGTTGAGGTGTGGAAGCTTTTGGCTACATTAGGTTTTCCATGGTTTCAAACCTTTCCTCCTCTTTACCTTCATACATGGTCGTGAGTTAAACTTCTTGCGGATCTTCTTCTCCAAGTATGAAAGGCACCTGTCCATTTTCTACCTCTGAATTATCACTCTCCTCCTCTTCACTTTCACTTTCTGTCCCTTTCTCTTCAGCACTCCCTTCCTCTTCTTCGTTCAACTCCATGTGATTTACCATGTCGAAGCTCATCCTCTTTCCAATACCAGTGTGCACAGTTATTATCCCCTTTCCCCAATTCTGAATGGCATCCACTTTCCGTAACCATGGCCTCCCCAAGATGAGAGGATAAGCTCCCAATCCTGCTGGCATAACATGACGTTTGATTTTTCAATGCACATTGAAAACTTCCACATCTACGTTAGTCACGATGCCCAAACATTTTACTTTGCATGATTTGCTAGTCTGTTCCTAAAACCGGATTGAGAGGCAATTTTTAAACCAAGTTTTTCCATACAAGGTTGGGTAATTACACAAATTTGAGCTCCCCCATCAATATAGGCTTCTCCCAATCCTACACCTTGATGCCAAGCTTCAACAGATGGACATATATTAAGTAGTTCCTCTATAGACATTACTCCCTTAAGTGGCTTTGACATAGCTTTTTTGTTGGGATTCACCGCTCGTTTCCATTCCCTCTTCAGCTTTGGGCACATACCCATCATCTGACCAAAAGTGATATCAGATTTTCGTTGAGCTAGGTCTTTCACCGAGTTATATTCCTCATGTTCCTTACCCAAAGGCAAGTCTGTCACCTTGAAACGTCTCCTTTGTTTTCTTGCTTTCTTCTTTGATTGTTCTGTCAGTTCTTGCTTCCCTTTCTTTGAGCTGGGTCCAACCTCTCCATTGATAGAAGCTGTGGCTCTCTTTGCTACAGGCATCACTTTTGGTTCTTCTTCCACAACGATAAGGTTTACTGCTTTACCTTTCCCCTTCTCATTAATAGTAGTGCCACTACTGCTGGATTGAGAAGCATCTTTAATCTCTGTACCAAAGTCATTTGCTCTGTTATTTAGGTTTTGGGGCAAAGGAAACATGTCTCCTCCCATGCGGTGAGGTTTATCACAGTATGTATTGTAATGGCCCCATTTACCACAATTAAAGCATTTTACACTCGTTGGATATATCCCACAACCCCTTCCTCCTTGCCATTTTACACTCGTTGGATATATCCCACGACCCCTTCCTCCTTGCCATGGAGCTTGCTCATTTTGGTTGGATTGAGCTTCAACTCCTTTACCACCGAATGGTCCCCTTCCTTGTCCTCTACCTGCACCACCAACCATATCAAGACTCATGCTTTTCATTAATTCAATAACTTCATGCAATTCCTCTTTCAAGGAATCATCCCTCCCTTTTAACTGGGGAGAAGCTAGTTCTTCTTTGGGAGTAGGATTGACTTCATTGATAATAGGCCTCTTCTTTGGATACTCTTGGAACCCTAACTGCCCTAGTCTCTTCATTTTTCACTCTTTCTCTCAAGCAATTTGGACAGCTTCATCAAATCGGAGAGGGTTCTTCAGCTCAACTTTTAGTCTGAGATCTGGCTTAAGTCCAACCACAAATCTCTCCTTCTTAATCATCTTGGGTGGAACTTCAAGATGCAAAGCAGCCCTCCAATTGTTCCATAATTCAATAAAATGAATCATATACTCATCCACTTCTTGATTAGGTGCTTGCTGATAATTACAAAGCTCTCTCCAAATCCCATTGGGATCCCTATCTCTAGCATACTGAGCTAAAAAAGCAACCTTCACTTCTTTGTATTCAGGCTCACAAGGAGGAATATGAGTACTTTGGAAATTTTGAACAAATACCTGTATCTATGTCTTAGCCTCTCCTTTGAGACGATAGGCCAAGATTTGCAACAAAACTTATGGACCATCTCTATCCTTCATTAGAGCTGTGAACTCCAACTCCTCAATAAACTAGGATGCATCTTCATTTGGCAACCCAAGAAATTTGGGAAATCTTGGTTCATTTTGTTGAACCACTTACAACACACACACTTGTCTTGAGTCTTTTCCCCAGTCACCTCAATTCTCAAGAAGATTCCTCAGTGGAAGCACCAAAACAGATGTTATAAAACTGGAACACGGGTAACCTCTATAGCATTGCCTTCTCGTAATCGTATATTTACAAAATTTAAAACACCCGTTGTTTGAGTTAACTGGGTCCCAATTGGTTTTGAGATACAATACATATACAATACTATGATACTAAGTGATAATAAAAAAAGAACAATCTTATTATATAGATGAATTATGGTTGGATTATTACAATGAAAAGTATTCAAAAAATATCTTTCTCGTTCACAGATCTCTATGTGGTATACATCCTCGCGTAAGTGGGTCTCAACTTGGGTGATTTGTAATGAATCGGGTACATGCAACAAAATGAACCACTCATAGTCAGTATGAAAGGATAGTACTACTGAGAATGGAAACCCAAGGCATACAACTTGTGTAATCTCAAGACCTAATACCAAAGACAGAATCGTGATTTGGTTATAGCACCTCCTTGTCAAATGATTAAGTAGTGGGGACACAATCACTTTTAATATGGAGAAAGACTCACGGTAGCTCCTCTATGGTTTATTTCTTCAAGATGTATGAATATCTCTCAAATATGAGAGAGAGACCTTCATAACCACATCAAACACAAGCTTTAAGATGGTCAACCTTCTTCCACAGCCGCCTTGAGATCTGAGATGATCTCAACCTTCACAAATAGAATTATGATATCAATGGCACCTTAGAGAAACCATAAGAGAGAAACCTTTGCAACTGCACTCCTTTCTTTCGGAAAATGGCTACACACAAAAATTCTAGCGCAGAGCCCAGTCCTCAACAAAGCATCAAGAAAATCCCTCGGTTACCTCAGTGCGGTGCACAGCACTATCACCCTCCCCTCTATACAAATCTTGCCCAAAACAAACACTTCAGTCTTGATTATCTTCTCAAAGGTAAAAAATAACAGCCAATATTCTTCTTGCGCAAAGCCCAACCAACCTCTATGCTTTTTGATCTTCTTCAAAGAAGAAAAAACCACACCACACTCTGTTTGCGTAGACTGGCACCCTCTACCCCTTCATATATGCTTGTTGATCTTCTTCAAAGAAAAACTACATCATACTCTGCTTGCACAGAGTCAATCTCTCCTCTCTCTTGAACCTTGTTCCCATAGGCTCTCTATAGGCTTGCTTGCCCTGCCAGCTGCCGACTTCCACCTCTCCTTTTCCTCGTTTTCCGCATCACCACTCGAACGTTTCATGCGCCTTTTCGTGTATCCAATCTGCAGCTTGTGGTGTGTGGCTAAGCCACCACTCTCTGTTTCTTCTTTCCAATCTTTGTTGCCATGCAGCCGTCTCTTTACCATTACTTTATTGATTGTAGCTAGCTGCTGTATCTCCTCCACCACCCAATGACGCCGCATCAATACAAGCTTCCCTACCCCTATGAGTAAAGTTTACTTTCTTCTCTTTGTGCAAAATCTTGGGATCCAAACGATAATGCCATGACATCCCAAGTATCACATCACATCCCATAAGTGGTGCTACCAGAAAGTCTTCATGATCCAAATATCCCTGAATCTAAATGCGAAGCTTCCCGATGATGGGAGTGACTGACGTCCTTGCCCTCAAACATAGCATCTGCATGAAAGTCCATGCCTAATTTCTTGGGCTTTAGCCCAAGAGCAGTAGCCATCTGAATGGATATAAAGTTATTTGTAGAGGCATTATCAAAAAGAAATAAAGCTATTTGATCCTTTAACTTGCCCCAAGCCTTGCATAAAATTATGCTCTTTGGCTCGTGTGTGGTATTACCCTGTACATCGGGTATAACATTCACACTCGGTTTTGCATCCTGCACATTATTTCTTTTGGCATTCTGGAGACATTGAGATTTGATGTGATCCTTGCTCCCACATAAGAAGCACTTCCCCTCTTTCATGCAATCAAAAATGTGTTGTCTAGATAGCTTAGGGTCGTCCTTTTTATCCCCCGGCTTCTTTTCAAAGCTCCCTTTTGCATCCTTGGACTCATTGGGCATAAACTTAGGTGGCTATCCGCCCTTTTTCTGCTCATTTCCAAATCTGAATTTTCCCTTGTATGAGCTGAATTCTTGCCTTTTTGATGCTCCCTTGCCATGAAGTTCCTCAGAAATAGTAGCTAAATATATCAACTCCTGTAAAGTGCTGTGGGGATACACTGCAAGGCTCTTCTGGATGATTCATTGCAACCCTAACTCAAATTTTATTTTCTTCTCGTCCTCAGTAATCGTCATGAAAGGTGTGACCTTGAGAAGAACCTGCCAAAACTTTGAGACATATGAGGAAACGGACTTGCCTTCATCCTGTGTCAGCCAATCCCATTCCTTTCATACATCTTTTTCGAAGTGAGGAGAAAGGAACTGATCATAGAATTGCTCTTTGAAAGTATTCCATGTACAAGCTTTGTCAGAAGCGCCTTGTCTAGCGCTTGCCTCATGGGACGAGCCGTTCTAAGTAATCACCGATGCGAGTAACATCGCGATTGGAGGTGTGTTACAACAGAATGGCCATCCAATAGCTTACATGCCTTGTAAGTTATTGCCCACAGAAAAGAATTACTCAGTCTACGATTGGGAACTCCTAGCAGTTATTCAGTAGGGGGAAGGGAAGAAGAAGGGACCAAGGAAAAAGCCTGCTTGTTAAGGAAGAGGATCCATCGGGGGAGGAGAGGCTTCCAGCACAGGATGCCTGGGAACGTGCCTCGAGAAGGGGGTGGCTAGAACTGGACCCTTGGGGGGGGGGGGGGGGGGGGGGGGGGGGGAGTTGTGGGGGGCTCTCTCCAAAGGGGTCTAGCTGAAATAATTTCTCGAACGGTTCTCTGAGCGAACCGTAGCTCCTAGGGTCCCTTTGGAGGACGGGCATGGTGAAGCTGTTCCGCACGTGGTGGCTGGTGCTGGTTTCCCACTCTCCGGAGGAGGTACTCCTTTCTCAGACTTCAAAAATAGACTATGACCGGAAAGCCCACTACTCGTGCCAGTGGGTCAGACGTAGGCTCGAAGCGGTAGTGCCACCGTGCTCAAAACACTTGGTCCGTGCGCAATGCCACGGGGCTCAATTGTAAGACATAGTCCGCAGCCGTTGAGGAGTCGAGTTCAACCTCACAGTAGCTGTAGCCTGTGACCTAGAATGTGAATGACTGAGATCTTTTCGGGAGGCAGGGAGGCTGCGCAAGAGAGAAGAAAAGAGAGGGGGGGGTGAGGCACATTAGCGCAGGGAGGAAAGGTGAGGCGGGAGGGAGTGGAGGCTAGGCTGGGCAAGGGGGAGGCCAAGCGCTTCATGCAGTAGCACAGGGGGAAAAACGCAGCACCTGCATCACATTATAGATCTTAAATTATATATATATATTGTTTTCTTTTTAAGATCTTACCTTATCCTGTCAAAATATAATAAACTTAATAGTTTTCACACACATTATCATTCATAATTACATGGCAGCCGTGCGCAGGTTGGCGCGGGCAGCCAAGGACACCCGCGTGAAGGCGGCGTCGGCAGCAAGGCAGGCGACGGCGGCGCTAATTCCAAGAGGGGACAAGAAAAAAAAAACAATAAAAGCATTCACGCCGAATTGAGCTGCTTTCGTTTTTTTGGATTAAACTTTTTTTTAAAAGAGTTTAAAGATCCCCTTAAGGTTTAAAGGTGTATTTTTTAAGAAAACAGAATAATATATATATATATTTATATATATATATATATATAAACACAAAAGCAAAAGCTCAAGTTGCTTTAAGGGAAGCTTATATAAACCCCTTAAGTGGGCTTCTTGCCACACATCTCTCAAGTTCTCAAGCTCTCAAGTTCTCTAGCACTTTTCTTGTGCAAGATCGAATTTTCTCTCCACTTGCCCTCTTCAAGATGTCGACCCAAGAATCCGAGTTGGAGCCCCTTATCGAACGCGAAGGCTTGCCGGCTATACAGAAGATACCAATGCCGATCTTTTTGACGATTATGTGTCCAAATCAGATTTCCAAGAGTTCAAAGTTGCTCTCGAAGCTTCTTCTTCGGAACGTCGGGCACAAATCGCCGCGCAGATGCAAGCTTTGCAGAACTCCATCTCTCTGTTGACCACTACCCTATCTACTCTTTCGGGTATGGATACCTTGGTCTCTGCTTTAGATCCCAACATTACTCCAGAGCAGTTCGGGGGCGAGCAAAAGCAGCGTACCAAGGAGATAGTGGACACTTGGCTACATTAGTGGGAAGTCCATTTTCAGTTTCATCCATAAGTGCTTTGGTGGAAGGAACTCAACCCTAAGCCAACGACTTGGGCACAATTCAAAGACGTCTTCAAGAAAGAATTCCTCAAGAAAGAGGATGATTATGATGTTGTTGCCCAATGGCTAACACGACTGAAGGAAAGTCTTCGGACCAACCTTTGAAGAATTCAAGTTCGACACCAGCGAAGAAGAAACGACTCCTTAAGGCTTTTAAGCTCAAGGAGGAGGGACGTTGTTTCATCTGCGAAGAAAAAGGACACATGCGTAACGAGTGCCTGAAGCAAAAGGGTGCAAAGACCAATACAGGACCCAAGCCAAAGACAGCCAACCAGTTGTCTTCGACAGGTACGTCAGTTACTGTACTTTCTCGCTCTAGTACATGTTCTGATTGTTTGTTCAACTCTAAAGTTTTTGGCTTGCATGATCTTCTCCGAGTTTATGGAGAAGTGAACGGCCATAGAATTCACATTCTTCTAGACTCTGGCAGCTCACACAACTTTGTTAACTACAAACTTATGCAAAAATTGAGTCTTGATTCGACACCCAACTACCATACCTATGAAGTACGCCTACCTGCGGGTCGGCAAGTATGGGATCGAAAGGTGAAGATGCTACCAATCCGGATTCAGGACTACAAAGATACTCTGGAATGCTATATTATGCACCTAGAACATGTAGACTTGTTATTAGGGATTGAGTGGTTTAAGACTCTTCAAGTCCAGATAGATTGGTCTAGTCATATTTTTTCTTTTCAACATAGGAACACCCAGTATAGTATTTTAGGTGATTGTAAACATCTCTCTCAGGGACCTCTTGTAAATACAGTTGATTTTGGAAATGTAATGGATTCTTCTTTGTATACCGCTTTCCATTGTGTATTGATTCCACTTTCTTCATTTCTCATACCTTCTATGGATGTCAATGAATTAAGTGTATTTGAAAGCAAAGAATTACAGAAGATACTTGATTCATTTCAAGATGTATTTCCTAAGGAACTGCCATTGGGCTTACCATCTGAAAGGGTAGTAGATCATCGTATTGACCTGATCCCTGGTGCTCATCCTGTTAGTATTCCACTTTACAGGATGAGCCAACCTGAGGAAGATGAGTTTTTTTTTTTTCCCGAGAAAAGATCCTTTCATTAGTTATATAAAAACGCCCGTAGGGCTACAAAAGATCTCTCCTGCTCCTAAGAGAGATCGAGCAGCGAATACATCATGGCAGCCCGGGAGACTCTCCCTAGGTGCTGCAAAATACAAGCATCAGTACAAAGAACTGAGTGGCTAAATCATACAATAGGGGGGGGGAAGAGCCAAATAGGTGGCCTGTAGTGCCAACGGGGGGATCCCGTGTGTAAGGTGTAGAAAGGGCCACAGCGCCAAGTGGTGTGAAAGGCCTGGCGCCGTAAGATCGCCTCATCCGAGTCTCCCCGGATGCGGTCGTACTGTCCTCGCAAGGTGTGGATCAACTCCTACCAAATCCCCCGTACAGTCTCTGCTGGTGGCTCCAATCTCCCCTCAAAGGCCGTAAAGCACCGGGCCCTCCAGGTGAACCAGATGGTGAGGCTGCTGAGGAGCTCCCATCGTAAATCCCTCTCCTGTGTCCAGCTGGCGGACGAGAAATCCGGTGCCGGAACTAGGCGAGGCTGGCCCCTAATAAATCTGATGGCCTGACTGCCCTGCTCCATCTCATAGCCCATAGCAGGCCCTGACGAAGTCGACCAAGCAGCGGCACCCCACGTAAACATACCCTCTGGAGAGAGGGGGGCCAGAATACGCAGCATCCGCAGCCAAATCTGCTGTGCCTGAGGGCAGTCCCAAAGGCAATGTCTCTGTGTCTCCATAGGGTGGCCGCATCGGACGCAGGCCGCCGGAAGACCGCTGTAAACAAGCCAAGTGCCAACTGCTGAGCCCCTGTGGGCGACCAGCCACTGAAAAGCCGAGATCCTGCGGGCCTGCCGACTAGCCCAGAGCCGAGCCCAGAAATCCTCCAGGAACTCCTATGAGAGTCCCTGTAGTCGCCAATGCCCCGCTGCCGCCGCTGGAGAAACCGTCCTCCTCGCTGTCAAAATATGCTGTCCCAGCCGAACAGTGTACTGGAAAAAGGTGATCTCTGTGGCCTCAAGGGATGCATAAGGATCATGCCACTCGTACTCCCTGGGGTCCCACTGTAGCCGGGCCAAGGGGCGCGCTGCATATGCCCATATGCGCCAATCCGGGAGCACATCAGCAGGGTCGGGGTCAATATGCCACTTCCGAGAAGCGGCGGCCACTACCCGAATCCTCTGAAAGGTGCACTCTGCAACCAAAGGCGACTCCACCTCCACTCTCTGGAGTCTGCCCTCATCCTGAATCTCATAGTAGAGGCATCTGCCATCCTCAGTGCTAGCTCTGACAGCAATCAGGATCTCCAACTGTGTAAAGGCTCCCATCCACCGTGGGGCCATTGGCTCGAGAGGCGTGAACCACTCCTCTGTGAGTGCCTCCTGTATATCATCCCTCATAATCAACCCCCCTCTGAAGTGACTCAGCCTCTCCACCTGGATCTCCTCTGGTAGACTGCAGAAAGCCTGCCAGTCTCCAAAACTACGAGCTGGGCCTGCCGCTAAAGGTCCCCAGGCTAGACGAGGCCGAGAACCCAGCATATGACCGTGCTCCGTGCGAACCGCTGGGCTCCAGATGAGCGGCTGCCTGGCCCGCTCCTCAACACAAGAAGGAGGCCGCTGAGAGAGCCCCGGTCTCAGCAGCTCCCAAGCTCTCAGGATACTCAAAGCAAATCTGTCCTCCCATCCTCTACTGAGGCCTGTCCTCCTCATCTCTATGAAGATCCAGCGAATCTCTGGTGCCCAAGTACCCCCTGCTGGGGGCGGCCGAGCCTGCAGTCGCTGCAAGAGGAGCTCTTTCCAAGGCTCAGCGCCTGGAAGCAACCCCCGAACAATAAGCTTCCCCAATAAGGCTCTACTCTGATCGACTGGATCTATAATGCCCAAACCGCCCTGAGCCAGCGGAAGTGTAATAACTGCCCATGCAACCTTTGCCCGAGCTGGCTGACCGTCCCTCCCGGACCACAGAAAGTTCCTGATCAGCCTCTGTACCTGGCTGATGCAAGAGCTCGAGAAAATCCAGCAAGACGTAATGTACCACATGGTCGCTAATAGCACCTTCCACCACCCTCCCAGCCAAGGATAGTCGAGCTGTACTCCAATACAATAGCTTCTTCCGAATGCTCAGAAGAAGCGGGGCAATCTGCTGCTCAGGTGACAAATCTAGGCCAATCTGGCATTCCAAATACCGCACTGCTGTGCCTGGAGGAATCCATCTAAAACCGGGGTCCGGGCTCCATGCCGGAGTGGGAGCACTACTGATCCAAAAGGCCACTGTCTTGCGCCAATTGATCAATGCTCCCGAAGCTGCACTAAAAACCTGGAGCGACTGCTCAGCGCGAATAAGATTGGCCTCATGGCCATGCAAAAATAAGCCCGTGTCATCTGCAAACTCAGCATCAAGCAGGTCCTCCCCCCGGACTGGGAGCTGCAGTCCTCTCAAACCAACCTCTTCTGCCGTCAAATACATACTCATAGCCTCCGCAAAGAAGAGAAAAAGGAAAGGGGCGAGAGGACACCCCTGACGGACTGATCTGGTCAGCTCAAAACTCGGCCCCCGTCCTCCTGCAATCAGCACCTGGCTGCGAGCTGTGGAATACAGAGCTGCCACCCCTCTGATCCATCCTGGCTCAAAGCCCAGGCGAAGCATAGTGCCCTCTAAGAAACCCCAATCAACTCTATCGTATGCCTTCTCAAAATCGAGAAGCATCACGACCAAGTCCTCGCCAAGAAATCTAGCTCGGGCCGTCGCCTCCCAAAAAGTAAAGATGTTGTCAAGGATACTGCGCTCCTTGACAAATCCTGTCTGAGTAGCATGAATCAACTCCCCCAGGAAGGGCTGGATCCTCAAACTCAAGGCCTTTGCCAAGACCTTGTAGACAGTATTGAGGATCGTAATAGGCCTCCAATGCCGAATGTCATCTGATACTCCCTCCCCCTTGGGGATAAGATAGATCAAGCCCTCTGAAAAGCTCTGCGGCATCACCCCAGTGTCCAAAACATGCTGAAAGCCCCTACGGAGGCCTGGCCCCAAAAGGTCCCAATAGCGCATAAAAAAGGCCGGCGTCAGTCCGTCCTCCCCTGGGCAACTATGTCGCGGCAGGACCCTCAAGGCCTCGGCAAGCTCAATCTCTGACAGAGGCGCACCTAGAACTGTACGCATATGGTCTGTGACCCTCCTCTGCACATGGGCCCACAGAGTCTGTCTGCAAACCTCTCGATCCTCAATGGCTGGCTCCGCTGAAAGCAGGTCACTATAAAATGCAATAGCAATGGCTCTGATCTCCCCGAGCTCAGTAGCTACCGATCCATCCGGTCTACCAAGCTGGCGGACTCCTGCTCGCGCATGACGGGGTCCAGTGATCTCAAAAAACTCTCCAGTCACTCTATCACCAAGCTGCGTCCACTGAGAGGCCTGACGACGATAGTAAAACTCATGTCTCTGCTCCTCTATCTCTCTAACCTCCTGGCGTGCCTGGCTCAGCTGGGACGCCACCCACTCACATGCAGGCTGCTGCTCCTGAAGGCGCTGTAGCGAAGCAAGGCTGCGTCTCAGCCGTTGCTCCCGCTCGCGAATCTCTCCCAGTCGTGTCAAAGGTGCAGCGTGTAGAAAAGAGCTAAGATCAATGAGTCCCTGGGCACACTGGCCCGCCGCATCCTGGTCAGAGCACTGACTATCATGCCAGATCCTCTCAATGTCCTCAGCGAGACTGGGATCTATAAGTACCCTCTCTGGGATCCTCAACTACTACAAGCTGGGCTCCCGTGTCCCCTCCTCCAATGTCAATATAACTGGCGCATGATCTGAAAATGAGGTGCCAACGAGAATGCCGACGGAGCCCCCTCGCTCCCCTAACCAGTCACCCACATAAAAGCGATCAATCCGTGATAGATTAGTCCCTCCCTGCCGGCGATCCGACCGAGAGAAACTAAGACTGTCCTGAGACCGGGAGAAAGCCCCATGCTGCCATGCATCAGTGATCCTCAGTGACATGCAAAACCGGTCCCAAGCTGCAAGCTCCGTGCCGTGCACTGTAACATGACTGCCTCCCACCCTATCTGTCGGGTCCTCAAGCATGTTGAAGGAGATCCTATGGGGATTTGACAATACCCCTATCCTTGAAAATACCCAAGGGCCCAAACCATAAGTGATGAGGCCCTTTCACGAAGTTCCCTATGGTTGGGTATGACTGCATTCATCTAAATAAACCTCTAACTAGTGCCTCTCAAGTGCTGTGTGTGATACATTCTCTCATCCTCCGTAAGGCTCATGAGCCTCTTCCACTGAGGGTTGCTCCAAGAGGTCCAAGATCAAGTCATTCCACACAATGGGCTGCCTTTTAGCCTCCTCAGCTGACCGGAGAGGAATATGAACTAAGAAGCTCCTCATGCAATCCCAGGCTCAGAGAAGAGATCTCACCAAGGACAAAGAAAGTGGTCAATGCTCTACATCCGAGAAGGTAAAACGTGGGCTGCAAATCCAATCACCTCCTCTAATCGGAGTGCACCTCATAATCTACTACAAAAGAAAGTCCTTTCAAGACTCAGTGCCAGGAAGAAATCCTTTGACTACCAGCTTACAAAGTAAAGCCTTACACTACACCTCCGGGTCAATGATGGTCAATCCTCCCTCTTGCTTAGGCATAATAACGGTATCTCAAGCCACTCTCGCCCTAGGGTGTACAGTGCCATCTAATCCTGACCAACATAAGTTCTGAAGAAGCTGACGAAGCTAACCAATGCATCCCTTATGAAAAACCACTGCGAGTGTTTGTTTCACCGCTCGTCAGATTTCTGAAGGCCGGTTTCAGATCTCCAAGGTCTAATTTTGACCCTTTACCATTAGCATAAATTAGATATCGCACATAATTTTTGTAGGAAACCTTATTAAATTGAGTGAACCTCCTTATTGCTTAGAACCATAGAAAAATGAAGGATTAGGATAGAATATTCCTAAACCTAGAGAAAATTTTAATATTGGCTAAGACTTTGGGTAAATTAATTTTTAGAGAGAGAAAACTAGTCTAGATACTCTAAATTGAGGAGAATCTAAGTCTTGGATAAATTTTTTGGATTAAATTATGGATGATGGGGTTTAACTAGGAGAATCAAATATAAATTGTGAATTTAGGTTTACCTACGTGGAAAAGGAAACAAACAGGGGGAGCTAGAGTTCTCCTACAAATAGTACAAAGACACCGATTGGCCCCAAAACGCAATGGTGTCCCTTGTGGTATTTCTTTACTTGATCAAAATTTGAGTATAAAGTACAACTCGTAGAATCATTTACCAATAGGATCCCTTATAGTTTGATCTCAGGTGCCTTCGGTCTTCTCCATCACTACCATGGATCCCTCAAACCCTTTCCCAAACAGCAGTAGGGCTGTACCAAACCATATGTCCTTCCCTATAGTCACAGCTTGCATGTACCTCGAGAAAACTACAACCTGTTCACATGAATCCAAAGACATGCTTTCCAAACGAAACCAAAGTCCTATATCCCATAAACCCTCTTTCCTCGATACCAAAGTCCTGTTTCCATGACAGATATACCATCCAAAACCTAGAGAGAGAAAGATAGAGGACGCGTCAAGCAATCCCTGAATACACATAAGTCCAAGACGAAGAGCAACAACACATCTCTTCCAAGAACATCATCCTGCGTGTCTTAGCTTGATCTTCTGTATCCCAATCTCGTAAACAAGGCCTGCAATCCACGATAAGAGAGAGAGAAAGAAAGAAAGAAAGAAAGAAAGATATATTAACGTCTACGAGAGGCCAAAGTCGGCCTATGAGACAAAAAATAATACAACTGTGTTCTTCCGGTCATCGGAAGAAAAGAAACAAAAGAAAAAGTGTGCATGTGTCTGGATACAACTGTGAATCATCATGGATCGGTGGAGCCCATATACAAACAATATAAGGGGGGTGGGGATGTTGATGGAGTGCTAAGGCAAGATGCATCTCTATATGTTGAAGGGGTAGTACAAGCATGCTATGCAGATCTATGTCTAACTCCATCCAGTGCCATAAGAGGGATATAAGATATCATACATCGCCGATGCTGAAAGAAAGAAAGAAAGATATATTAACGTCTACGAGAGGCCAAAGCCGGCCTATGAGACAAAAAATAATACAACTGTGTTCTTCCGGTCATCGGAAGAAAAGAAAGAAAAGAAAAAGTGTGCATGTGTCTGGATACAACTGTGAATCATCATGGATCGGTGGACCCCATATACAAACAATATAAAGGGGGGTGGGGATGTGGATGGAGTGCTAAGGCAAGATGCATCTCTATATACTGAAGGGGTAGTACAAGCATGCTATGCAGATCTATGTCTAACTCCATCCAGTGCCATAAGAGGGATATAAGATATCATACATCGCCGATGCTGAGGCTGTGAATGGCGTGAACATGTACACTGAGTCTGAATAAAAGCGAGCTAGCCTCTCCTGTGTCTCCATCTGGTGTCTCATTCGGATAGCTGCTATCTCTCGGTGACGGAGTCGGGGTGCTCTATATCCAGTCTGTCTAGGTCTCCTCCTGGCTCTCAATTCCTCTGCTCTGTGCGGTCACCCCACGTGGTACATCAGCTGGCATTGGCATAGCTCTCTGGAAGAAATCTGTGAGCTGGGACTGTCTCCCACCCCTAGTGGGAGCGGGTGTCTAGAGGAGTCTCTCTCAAGAACTATGAAGCTCTAGTAGTAGTCTGCCAAGCTGTCGCTGGTCCGAGGCCTCCATCAACTGATGTAGTGAAGAGTGCTCCTCAAACAATCCTGCATATCTATCTCTGACCCCCTGGTGGGCTCTACATCTACATACAAAGTGATCCTCAGTCTCCACCTCCTCGCGGCACAATCTGCATATCCGGTCAGCTCTCGGAACCCATGCCGCTCTCCCAGCCTCTATCTCTAGTTGATGTGATGAGACTCGTAGCTGTCCAATAGCAACACGAGAGCTGTGTGGCATGTATACACCATGTACCGCGGTCGCTGTATAAACCCATCCCCTGAGATGCTCATAAACTGGTCTCTGTAATACAGCATCTTCGGTGGTAGTGGGCTCTCTGGTGCTGTCCATGTCTCCTGTATGTAGTGCTGCCATATGTCCTGTCTCATCACTCTGTTCCTCTCATTGAGAGAGAGGTAACCCCGTGGAGCAGACTGATCATACTGAAAAGGTGGCAACCGCTCAATGTCTATCCCATGATGTGAGAACCACTGTAGCATCTGTGCATACCAAGATCCTCGGCCAGCTGTCTGGATGCCTCAAAAGCTCGGCGGGATAATCTCTCCGTGGGCATCTCCCTCATCCTGTATATAAAGGAGATCGTCTGGAACAATGCCTCCACTACCATAGGTGGTGGAGCAAACTCAACTCGAACAATGTTGTGCGGGACGGATGGTTTGTTGCGTATCATCCTTGAGAGCATCAAGATCTGTGGTCTCTCTAGCTGTACCCATGTGGAGGCTGCAAGCCTGGTGCCCAAACCGCTACTGCATACATCAAGGCTGGTGTCACTAATGTATCAAAGAGCCACCCCTTTGTGCGGGGTTCCTGAAAATGTGCCTGATGACACTGACGCTCAAGGCCAGCAAGAGCTGCATACCCCCGGGTCACTCTGTCTCGGACTGCCTGAGCCATGGAGAAGCGTCCAGCTGAGCTAGTAAATGTGATGCCAAGGTAAACATAAGAGCTCACCACCTCGACCTGCCCTCCTGCCAATGTGAGAGTAGTGTGGCTCCTGACTGCGGGTGAGGTGTGGAAGATCATAACCTTGGTTTTCCCAAGGTTCACTGTGAGACCCTGCTGTGCGCAGAAGTCATCAAGAGCCACAAGGTGTCTTTGAAGCCCAACCTCCGTGTCCGATACCAAGACGATGTCATCGGCATAAAGCATAACATGGACACTAATATCTGATAGCTCAATCCCAAAGCCTCCTCCCTGTGTGATGTAATCGACCACCTCATCAATATAGAGCCCAAAGAGCGTGGGGGAGAGCGGGCACCCCTGCTTCACACCAATGGTGCTAGCAACTGTGTCGGACAAGCCTCCTGGGCATCGGACTCTCCCAAAGACTTGCTCATTCTGTATATGCCCCACATCATGTCTGAAGGTATGCCTAGTGTCTGTAGTCGCCGAAAGAGGCACTCTCTGGGCACAGTATCAAATGCCTTGCGGAAATCTACAAAGCAACAATAGAGTCGTTGCCTCCGTGCCTTGGCCTGATCAATCAGGCACCTCAATGTAAAAATGTGGTCGATGGTCGAGAAGGCTCGTCGGAAGCCTGCCTGGCCTACTGCTCTCAATCCCCCAACCTCTGCATGAGTGCTCAGCTCTGCCTCCAAAACTGCTCCGTATAGCATATAGAGAAACTGATCTCTAGTTTCCACCCTTGCTTCCATCATCGGCTGTGCACTCCTCTACTCGCGAAGAGAAAATGAAAGAGAAGACTGCACTCTGAATTTGGTGCCACCTGCAGTCCCTCTTACTCGCCGAGAGAGAGAGAGAGAGAAAGAAAGAAAGAAAAGAGAGAGAGAAAGAAAGAAAGAAAGAAAGATATATTAACGTCTGCAAAAGGCCAAAATTGGCCTATGAGACAAACAAGTAGTACAATGATGTTCCTCCAATCATCAAGAGGAAAATGTGGAGCGAGAATAAAATGTACAAGTATGACAACATGACCATAGGGGACTCAATGATGGTGTACAAACGAGAGGGTGTGGATGGAGTACTAGGGCTACTAATGCATCTCTATATGCTGAAGGGGTGATACAAGTATGATATGTTATCTACTCCTAACTCCATCCAGTCCCATAGTCTGGGTACAATATGTCATACATCTGATCTGAGGATGCCGTAAATGTCTGGAACATGCGTCCTGGATCAAAGCGAAAATGTGCCAGCTGCTCCTCGACCTCCTGCTGGTGTCGAGACCGGATGGCCGCGATCTCTCTATGGTGTAGCCATGGTGTCTGGTAGCCGGCTAGTCTGGGTCATTGCCTAGCTCGAATCTCCTCCGCTCGCTGAGATGTCACTCCCAATGTGTGTGGCTGGGCTACACACATTAACGTCTTCAAAAGGCCAAAGTGACCTGTGAGACCAAAGTTACAACCATGTGACATCTGATACACTGTCTCGAAAAGAAAAGAAAGAACTGAAGGTAAGTATCTAGCCCCACAATACATCAGTAGAGAGAGAGAGAGAGAGAGAGAGAGAGAGAAAAACCTCTCGGCTGTTAGCCCCTCGGCGCCTCCTTCAGCTCGCCTCCTTCCAAGAGAGAGAGAAAGAGTCAAGCGTTCCTGTAGCCCGTACGCACAGCCGCCTGGCTGCAGCCATTCACGCAACCGCCTGGCGCTCACAGCCCGTACGCACAACCACCTGGCTGTGGCCCGTACACCCACCTGGCTGTGGCCCGTACACCCAGCCGCTTGAACTTCCACACGTGCAGCCACCTGGCTACGCAGCCCGCCTGAACTTCCACACGTGCAGCTCAGCCCACGAGTCTGCAACCCTGCGCAAGCCTGCTCGCCTATTTGCCTGTGTACTGCAGGGCAGACCGCCATGACAAGAGAAGCGCCACATGCAAGCGTGATCGCCCAAGGGGATGCGCCATACGCCATGCGCCACTCAACTCCACACGACGACCTGCTCCAAGGTGATGCGCCCGCTTGTATCACACGCCACACGATGACCACGATTCAGAATCCGCCACCCTTCCCTTTATAAAGAGGCGTCACCACTTGCTTTTCTCCAAAAACTAAAAGCAAGAAACAATAGCAAAAATGCATATTTCTAGTAAATATTATTTTAAGCCTTCAAAGGTTATTAAACCTTATAAACTTTAAAATCCTCTTTTGTCTCTTTCACACTTGGGCTGGCCACACACATGGGTTTCCTTTTCATATCCAAACTGATGCCGTTCACACTGTCCATCCCATGCCCATGTCCACCTACTTGTTGTCCAGAGAAAAACACAGGGTCGTAACAAAGATCTCTGGTTTTGAGAAATGTGCAGAGATTGCGAAATTAATATTCTAATTTGCTTTAAACTAAAATCACCATGGAATAGATAAATAAATTACAAAAGAATAGGAGAAATGCAAGTTTTTGGCAAGGGCTTTAATTGTATCTTTGAAAATTGACTTGAAGAGGGCTTGATGTACCCTACGTGTAAGAAAATGAGATTCCCACCTCTTCAATAGTGCATGAGTTTTTATATGGATCCTAGGCCTTGCACAACTCCAATAATCACCCTTACAGCCTTGGTAAAGCCAACGTATGACCAATGGACATGTATTGCACTGAAAATGAAGCAGAAAGTACTCTCCTTTGTCTAGGAAAAATTTTGTGGATTTCTTATGAGAAGGGGGCTCTTTAATAGGTGAAAATGACGGTTGCACTTTGTCACAAATGGGTGCGTGCTTATACAGAATTTAATACTGAAATCACAAGATTTATCATTCTTTGATCACTGCTATATCCCACATACATAGCCATAACAATTGATTATACAATGTAGAAGTACTGACTAGGGACAGAAGATGGGTTGGTCCTTGCCCCATCCTCCCCCCCCTCCCTTCTAGAAGGATATGTATTGCCTTAAGGAAGTAAATTTTAAAAGTACATAAAACGAGTGGATTGGCTCAGCCATACACCACCGTTTCTTCCAAAATGATTGAACATGAAAACAACTTACAAAAACTATATTTGCCCACAAGTAGCCCAACTACAAGCTAGCAATATGGTGCTCAGCACCCTTCACTAAGATTGCCCAGCAATCCCGATTTCTGCAAATGTAGCTTAACTTCAATGAGATCAACCATCTTGTGGTTGAAAATCAGCCTTTAGGAAAATGCCCAGCACTTCCCAAGGGTTCTCCCACATAGAACTTGTAGCAACCGGAGACAAGATGACTCTTCCACAGCTTCAATCTTTAGAATTTGTCTTCTTCTTCTTCTTCTAACTTGAATATAGAGACTTTCAATTCTGAAAATCAGAATTCAGCCAGCTTCTAAGTGTTTTGGAGAGGTAAAAACACTATGGTATGGCTGGAAAAATACTCTACAATAATTGTATTAGATAGAGCAATAAACAAAGGCCAAGAAGTACTCTTGAATGAGGCTAGAAATCTGAATTTATAGAGTTCTATTCAGCCTAGAAAGAGGCGCCTACAAGAAGAGAAGGAGTGGAGGTCATTGCTCATGAAAAGATGTGGTAGTAGGGAGAGGTTTGTGCAAGACTTTTGGATCAAAGAATGGCTATTAGCAAAGTAGCAACTCGTGTAGCTAAAAGAGGAGGAAAAGTTTACTTTTGATCTTTTTCTTTTGAGTTAACTAGCTTGCAAGACTCTTTTGGAGAAAAGTGAGCTTGCATGATTTACTTTTAAGTAAAGTAAAAGCTTGCATGGCACACTTTTAGGTGCATGAAAAGATAAAGCATTGCATGATGCATGCATGTAGCTGAAAAAGCTTGTATGTTGCATGCATGGGGGTTTTTGGCCATGCATGTCGCATGCATGAGGATTTCTGGCCATGCATGTCGCATGTATGGGAGTTTCTAACTATGCATGTCGCATGTATGGGGTACCTAACTATGCATGTCGCATGCATGGAGGTTTTCTCATCATGGAGAAGAAGTTTATCAACCATACTTAGCTAGAAGGTCATGCATGCATAGAGATAGAAAACCCGTATAAGAGTAGGCTGCCTTCAAAATGTCAATTATTCATATACAGATCCATCAATACAAGTTAATTGAAGACGGGTTATGCAACATACTAACCCATGGGTGCAATCCACGCATCCTAGATCCATGATCTTTTCATGCAATAAAATATAAGCATTGTCCAGGCAAACAAAACAATACATGCAAATAATAAAAAATAAGCCATACACACAAATGTATGCATTTAAACACATATTTTGGAAGAAATCCCATCTATTTATATGTACTTGATATTTACAAGGACTATGGTATTTGGCTCTCCAAGATCCATCAAATATCCATGGCATTATGTATTGCATTTGGTTCTCCAAGATCCATCAAATGCTTAACATGCTTCTATGCAGCCAAGATCTCGTAGATACAGCTAGCATACTCATACATGGGAAGCTTAACCATAAACATTCCATGGCTACATGTAGTGTCCAACACCCATGTCCATGGATAATAGAGAATTTACAATATGAATCCCGAGAAATTAGGGAGTAGTTACACACTCTCTACATGCACCATTTGTGCACTCAAGTTGGTAGCGCACCATATCTTATGCAACTTAACCTTAGACTTCATGCATTCACCTCCTGCCGACACATTATCTATGATGTACAAGGATGCAAAAAGCTATGAATCCAACCTTCCTAGTGAAGAGGAATTTCAGGCTATTCAACAAAGACTTAATATTTCATACATGGGAAGGGAAGGGGCGTCCTCATCGGCGGTCCAGGACACCAACTCAACAATCAATATATGGACAGATGATTTACTTGTTAATGACAAAAATCAAAAGGTGTGTTTACTTGTTAATGACTTTTTATCATGCTGAGTAGCTTATTCTATTTGTTGTGTTGACTCATCGACAATATTGTTTTGCAGCTGGTTGTGTTTGAGGATGAGTTTCTCGGGCGGAGTAGACAAACGCGTGGGAGGACTCGGAATGACTCAGCACTGGGAGAGTACATAAACCGATTGAAGTTTCCATAATTCATTATATTCCACAAAAAATTCTCAAAAGACAATGCAGAATTTCTTTTGTTTGCAATCAAGACATTATCCAGATACTCTTACATGCATCCACCCATACATCTAGTCAACTCCCACATTTATGTACGGCTAGAATTATCTATTAGTTCACAGTGCTTATCTCCACATTAATTATTATTTTTCTTTCCAAAAATTATCCCTAAGTTTTTTTACACTCACCTTCCAACATTAGACTTTTAGTCTTTCACCCATTCAACCTTGAATTGAATTAAATGTGCACTCTATTTATAATTTTTATCAAGTCATTAACACACACACTTCCTTGCATCGTTTTATGGATAATTATTTTTATTTAATTTCTCAAAAATAATTCTTTTATTTCTTTTAGAAATTTTTCTAATATTTTTGTTAAATTTTATCTCTTTCTTACCCCAATTTGGAAGGGGATGCACATGTGTACATGGGAAAAACCCTAATAGATTTTTGCACATGGCAACTTAGCTATCAACCTTAAATTTTATTTTCTAATTTCTTAATTTCTCAGGTCTCTAAGTTTCTCATTAAAATGCTTACCTTATTAAAATTTCATATTCTCTCACTAGAATATACACCCGAAAATTTAATATCTCACCTTCATTAGGATAAGGGAAGAGTAACAAAGGATGAGGCGCATATAATTAACTTAATCACCATGGGATTCTTTTTGGTGCAAAGAATGGTAGCTTGTGTGTCGACTCAATCAATATCCATCACCCAAAATGGATGATCTTATTAATAGGCTTTGCAAGAAAAAGTCCTTCACAATGATTATTCTATGAATTGGCTGTCACCAAATTTGGATACATGTGGAGAATGTATCGAAAACTGTCTTTAGCACATGCTATGAGTTTTTAGTTTTGCCTTGTAGTCATACAATGCTCCTACAAATTTTCATTAGATAATGAACGGTATTCTACTTGATATGGGTTCCTTCACGAAAGAAGCATCTTTGATAATATCTTTTCTTTTTGGGAGGCGGTTTAATGGGCTAAGGGAAGCCTAGCCATCTTATTGATGGACTTTGAGAAGGCATAATAGAGTTGTTTGGGATTTCCTTTAAGGAACCCTTAGATGCATGGGATTTTCTCGACACTGAATCAAAGATGTTTCATGCTTGTTTCGGGGCTCACAGCAGTGTGCTCGCATATGGTGGTAGAGGAGATCGCTTCAAGATCTCTCGTTATGTACGACAGGGATGCCCCTTAGTCCCCTATTATATCTCATTTTTGTTAAGGCTATGAGCATCTTTCTTTGCTCCAATGCTGGAGTTTCTAGTTTGAGCTTGCCTTTTGTGCAGTGAGGACGAGCTTTTGGATGTTGAGCCTATTGATGAGAGTGCTATGTTCCTCGAGGCCTCACACATGTGTTAAATTACATGGCGCAGCGGAACAAAAACTGAACAAAGAATAGAGAGTACACAGCAAACTGGAGAGGAACAAACTTTTCCTTCAATACTGATGTAGTACAGATGATGGCTCCGTCCACCCGTGCGCTCCCACAGTGGAGCGTAGATGACAATCTAGACAGATACTAGCTGAAGAGCTACTAGCTGGAAGATCTGATCTGATGTGAATTGATCTGATACAATGGACAGGGGAGGTTGCCTCTTTATAGCTATGAGGGCGGTAGTCGGATCAACGTAGTCGGTGGAGTCGACCAGTCGACCTAGTCGGTGGAGCCGACCAGTCAACCTAGTCGGTGGAACCGACTAGTCATCCATGGAATATTCAGGGAATATTTCCTATACTGTTGCCCACCAGGGGGGCCGCTGGCCCCCAGCCCCAGCAAGAATAAGGGGCTCCCACACAATCACCTTTCTACCATCAACAGTCTCATTGATAGACCTCATCTGACATGCAAGTCAGGATCCATCCAGTGTCCCAGGCTCACACATGGCTTCTCCTCATATGGGGGCCTTACAACTTGAGCACCTTGAACCACTGGTGGTTACCAGGAGGGTGGGGCATTGAGCATATCTAACAATGTTTATATTCCTTTCGGATTGCATTGGAGTAGTTTTGTCTACCTGCAAGGGCTCTCATTAATTGGCATAAATCTGTTGATGTTTGGATTAGTGATTCTCAAAGAGTGAATTGGGGTGTAGAGCTCGAGTTTACTTGGATTGAGAGAGGATTGACAGAGGCTATATTGCTAGATTTTTGGGGAATCAAGTTGGGGACTGGGGTTGATGTATTGCCTGCACAGCAATTTGCACCAGTACTTTTAAGCATAAGGAAGAAACTTCTTCATTGGAGTTCTAGGAGATTGGATTTAGCTTCAAGAGCCTTGGTGTGGTTAACCAAGTAGTACTTGCCTAAGCTTGGTTCATTGCCTCATTTTGGTGCGAAGGCAACCACAAGCCATCATAAATGACACATTTGAGGAGGAGAAACGTAAGCATATATGAGCCCTACATGTACGAGTGATAGGCTTGAAAGCAGGAATTTCCCCCAAGGAGGATACAAAGGGACGTGGCATGGCATCATCAGGCATATAATCAAGATATTCATTCAGGCATATATCAGTATGAGCATCATATGGGGGTGTTTTATCACCAACATCAGCACTCGTCATCATGAGCATTTGTAAGGCATTCATGTGCATCAGCCGACAACAATGTTACTCAGTCGCCGACAGCATTTATAAACCAGCCGACTGGCATTTTATGGCATTTATGGCATTCATATGCAGTCGTGAGCATTCAGGGCTGGCCGACTGCAGCAAGGCTGGCCGACCAGCACCAGGCACACACATAAATAGAAGCGTATCATCTCAGTTTAGAACATCAGCGTTTTCAGTCCATCAACGCATCCCAGTTCAACGTCTAGTTCAGTCCAGTTCAGTTCAGCCAACGCATCCATCTCCTCAGCGTTTCCTTCTCAAGCAACAGGAGAGCATCTGCGTTTCCTTCTCAAGCAACAGGAGAGCATCTACGTTTCAGTCCATCAGTTCAGCATCGCATCAGTCCCAAGCCATCCCTTCAGCGTTTCCTTCCTAGGAGACAAGGGAAAGTCAGTGGGACAGCAGTTCATTTAGCATATTCAGCATATAAGTCATCATTCCTATCTCCTACATAGAGGGAAGCCGGCATTGAAGGGTGGACCTCAGCATTGGAGCAAGGAACAGTCCTCAACATCAGCATTCAGCCTATCCATCTCATCCCGAGAAGGATATCCATCTAGGACAGCATCATAGATCTATTCAAATCTCATTGTAACCCATTCATCTAATATAGCTACATTGCATTGCATTGACACTATTTGTCTATTTCTTAAGCATCATTAAGTGCAGCTTAGTCAGCCTAAGGTTGTGTTTACGACGGTCAAAACCCTCGCATGTCACATCTACTCATACTCCATGTAGCGCCTGCAGAGCCGACAGCCTCCTGCAGTACACCCGACGCCTCTGATCAGGTACAGCCGACAGCCTCCTGCAGTACAGCCGACGCCTCTGATCAGGTACAGCCTATCAATCTTTTCCCGAAGTCCCTCTGTCATCCATCCATCTCTAGCAACCCTTTTCTCTGAAAGCCCAGCCCGGTCTCCAAAACCACTCTGACTCTGAATAAAATCTATGCATCTGTTCCCTCCATTCCCCGATCCATTCTTGCCCTGACTCTGAACACTGTCTTGGTCTTCATTCCTGAGAAATGAGTCTGGCACTCTCACATCACCCCTTGGAGGATAATCCTCCCTTGGGACCGTTGCCCGAGAACCTATCTAGCTCACAAGATTGCCATCCCCTCTGGCTTTGTGGAACACCAACAACAAACGTCCTGGGAGCTCTTCTCGATTTTGTGTTCCTTGCCTTCGGCTTCGTATCCGTGTACTTTCATGTACCTTGGACCTGTACCCCATCATATGGGACTGATTCAATGTTTAGCTTTGCTGAGCCTGATCCTCTGATACCAATGTAACACGCGGAAGCTCTGGGGGTCTTCTTTCAACCCTAAACACCACACTGAGAACATGCTGATGCAAAAACGAAGACAGAAGGGAGAGAGAGAGAGAGAGAGAGAGAGAGAGAGAGAGAGAGAGAGAATGTTGGAAATTCAGTATATTTCATATGGTACAAAAAGGTACTTAGTCCACAGCCCTAGGCTGCCTTGTAAAAAGGGTGAGACATCACCAAAATCTGCCCTACTCTAAGGACCCAACTCATAAAGAGTTGAATGATTACAATAAGGAGCTTTCATGCCTATTTATAGGCCTTCATAAAGACTTGGCAAACTGGCCGACTACTGGTCGGCTAGTCCACAGTTCATTAAATCATTTTAACGCTTGTCCGATTGGTCTACTCATACTCCATGTAGCGCCTGCCAGCCGACAACCTCCTATAGTACAACCGACGCCTCTGATCAAGTATAGCCGACAGACCCATCTGCAGCCGACTGTCCTCCTTTGCATCTAACGCAGCTGACAGGACATCCTTCCATGCCTTCCATCTATTTCCAAGTCCACACTGCCAATAGCACTCTGTGCTCCATGTCCTGGCTCTACTGATGTTTTTCTTGGCTGCCCCTTCTGGATTAGCCCTGAGAATGTACATGGGCAAGCATGCACATGACAACTTGCTTGCTAAACTTGTCAACAATGGTCCATATGGCATCATTGCCCTGCTGTGTTTTAGGCAAATCCATAATAAAATCCATCGTTATGGACTCCCATGGCTAATCCAGAATAGGCAACGGTTGAAGCAAACCGGGTGCCTTATGCCCGTCAAACTTCACTTTCTGGCAAACCATACATTCCTGCACATAAACATCTATGTCTTTGCGCATGTTTGGCGAGAAAAAGTACCTTTCCAAAGCTTGCATAGTGGCAAGAATTCCCCTATGTCCTGCATACGACGGTGCATGGCATTCATCCATCACCTTAACCCATAAATCCTTATGCACACATAAGCGATTTTGCATCATCAAGTATCCATCCCATATGCAATAGTTTGGGGCTGAAATGCCCTGCTGTAAATCAGTCCATATAAGCATCCGTATAATACAAATTTCGCATGTCGGAAAGATCCTGATGATAGGCAACAGTGATAGCATGCACTTGTGGCCTTCTAGAAAGAGCATCTGCCACTACATTCTTTTTACCAGGTGGATGAAAAATCTGAAAATGAAACATAGAGAGGAAATTTTCCCATCTCATATGCTTCTTTGGTAATTTAGTTTGCGTCAAGAAGTACCGCTAACTCCGGTGATCCGTTTAGACAACAAATTCAGCCCCAAGAAGATAATGCTTCCACACAATAAGGGCATGAATCATTTCCAATAACTCATTTTCATAAACCTGCAAGTGAAGCTCTGCATGTTGAAGACGCCCACTTTCAAAAGCTATGGAGTGACCTTCCTGATTCAAAACAGCTCCAATGCTGTCTCCACATGTATCACACTCAACCAAAAAGGGTTTATGTAAATCTAGAATAATGAATACCGGTCCTGATATAATACAAGCTTTTAGCTTATGGAAAGCTTCCTTTTCATCATTCCACTTAAAAACACCTTTCTTCTTAGTGAGATCATGCAACAGTGAGACAATCTCAAAGAAGTGTCTGATTAACCTCCTATAATATGCACATAACCCAAGAAAACTTTTGACTTGATGCACAGACCTCAACTCTGGCCAATCCCGGATAGCTTGTATTTTTCTTGGATCCATATATATCCCATTCTTGGATACGATATGACCAAGATAATGAATCTCAGATAGGAAGAATTCACTTTTCTTATCATTTATGTAGAGCTTATGCTATCTAAGCTCTTCAAAAACTGTCGCCAAATATTCTCTATGCTCTTCCTCATTCTTTGAGAAAACAATGATGTCATCAAAGAATGTGCCAGTAAACTTTTGGTTTTTCTGAATATGCGGTCCATCATTCGATTGAAAGTGGTAGGAGCATTAGTAAGGCCAAAAGGCACTACCAAAAACTCATAAACCCCAAAAGCGGTTCGAAAGCCGTCTTATGGACATCCTGAGGTGCCACTCTGATCTGATGATAGCCACTTTTAAGATCAATGCGGCTAAAACAAGCAGCTCCTTCTAGTTTATCCAAAATATCATCTATGCATGGAATAGGAAACTTGTTCTTAATTGTGATTTTATTTAAGGCACGATAATCCACACACATGCGATACGAACCATCCTTCTTTTGCACCAATAAAACTGGCAAACAATAGGGAGAAGAGCTAGGGCATACTAGCCCTTTCTCAAGCAAGTCATTAACTTGCGTCATAATCTCCTCTTGTTGACTAGCACTCACCAGATAAGATGGCCTATTAGCAGGAGTGATAGAATGCACAACGGAAGTAGGGAAAGTGGAAACACATGAGAGAGAGTGAGATAGAAAGATGGAGAGGAAACACAGGTGTAAACCTGCTCTCAATATCATTAACCAAGAATACATGTCCCGAGCAAGAGGCCTCGTATGTGAGGGACTACAGCAAACAATGCTAAGCAATGAATAAGGAGGGAGGGTATGCTGGCTATATATATGCCCAGATGTAGGCAGCTGACCAGCTCACCGACTAGCCAAAAAGTGCCCAAGATTCCATAAAGTGGAGATAAAATATGGAAAAAATATGTGAGGGGTGACTAGCCCCTCTAGCTAACATGGTCAGTCCTAGAGGCTAAAATAGGACACCAAAAAAGAAGCCAACAACAAGGAGATGATGTCTAACACCCCTTCTTAGCACCAGATGCTGAGTGAACTCCAAGAAGCTAGAGACGCCGTCCTCGATCAAAGATGAAAAACTGCAGAAACAGGTACCAAGAAAGCTTCACAAGCAATCTCCTTAGCAACTCAGCTACAAAAACAACAGAACAAGCTGCTAGGTACACCGCTCCTCTAGAAGAAAACAACCATGTAGGCTACGACATGCTGCTCCAAATAATGGTTCCAAACCTAAGTGGAAGAACACTCCCTGAAGTTGAATGTTGTGTAACCAACCTGGAGAAGGTATGAAAAACCTCAAAACCAACCAAGATGAGATCTTGTAGATAATCAATCTTGGGAGAAGCGGGCCCTCTGAGTCTATCTGCTCAAACTCTGTAAAACAAGAGTTGCTAAATGCTGAAAAGAAGCATCCTCTGGAAAGGTCGGCATCGCAAGATGTAAAGACTCTGTAGAAAAGATGGGGTCCATCTGCTCAAACTCCATACCATGAGTTGCCTAATGCTGTACGTAAGCACACTCCACTGAGGTGGACATCGCCAGATCCAAAAAACTCGGGAAGTACCACTGTGCCCCGGGCACGGTTAGCAACCATAGATCCAAAGCATCCCACCGGGTCCAAAAGTCCATCCTCCAAAACAATAGACCTGCACACCGCATCAAACTAGCAGGGGAAGGGGCATCCTCAGAAGCATCACAAAGAGAGGCAGAGGTAGACTCCTCACAATGAGGAAGGGAAGCAGGAATATAAATTGCAGTGGTAACAAAGTCCTCAAGAGCATCACTGATAGCAAAAGACTGTTCCATAAGTAGAATCACATGCCAAGAATTAGCAACAAACAAATGATCCATGTGAAAGGATCACACCTCAAAGGCAAAACACCCTCCTTTCTCTGCAAACACTGCAAAGAACACAGGCTCGAACAAAATAAACTCTACTCAGGATCTCTGAAAAGATCACTACTCTCCTCCAAAATTTGTAAACTCCTGTCACAGAAGAAAGTCTCCACAGATACAAAACAGCTCCCGAAACTAATCCTCAAGTGAAGTAGCTGGAGATGGGCCCTCTCTGAGTGTAGAAAAATCCTGTGGGAAGCAAAATGCAGCCAAAACACTGTTGTCTAGCAAAAAACAGCACTCCACCGCCAACAAAAGGCAAGGAACATGAAGAAACCGGGTAACTATGAAGGCTAGGAACAAAACACAGGTATAGATGCTCCAAAATCAGCAAAACGCTGATTGAAATCAGAAATTCAGTGTCCTCCTCAAGTACCAAACTGCCTCCAAAGCCACAATCCAAACAAAAGACCCCCTCTGCAAGTGATCTGTGTAACGCAGTCAAACAAGGGGCTACAAACTTGAAGATTCAGGCCAACCAGGTTCCGCACCTCATATGAGGAAAAAACGCTGAAGAGAAGGTACCTTCGGGTCCAATGGAAGAAGCCCAAGTGAAGGTAGAACTACTAACAGAATCAATTCAAAAAAACGCAGCAACCATGGCTGAAATCTGAAAACGCAGAAGTATTTGGGGCAAGAGATAGGGCTGAATCTGGAAAAGCAGAAGATATATGGTACACCCAAGCCTCAGAGTAGCAAACAGAACTAGCAAGCCTGTAGGAGAAAAAAATGCAGCAAAGATGCTGCTGTTGTCTTGCACAGAACAGGCGGCTCACACTGCAAGGGGGAAGATGCTGAAAAACGCTGCAAATTTGCTGTAGAAAACACCTGTAGAAAAAATGCAGCACTCCAAGGTGCTGCTGCCCTGAAAACAAAGCAGTCGACAGGTGAGGTGAATCTCACGGGTCAAAACTTGTAAACAATGACCAATAACTGCAATGGAGAAAACGCTTGGAAGAAGCAAGCGACCAGCAACAACCTTGGGAAAAAAAAACGTAGGAGGGAGAGGAGGGAGCATCCAACACTATTCTTCACTGGTGCACTGATACCATGATAGAATGCACAGCCGAAGAAGAGAAAGTGGAAACACAGGAGAGAGTGAGAGAGAAAGATGGAGAGGAAACATAGGTGTAAACCTGCTCTCAATATCATCAACCAAGAATACATGTCCTGAGCAAGAGGGGAGAAGACCTTGTATGTGAGGGACTGCAGCAAACAATGCTAAGCAATGAATAAGGAGTGAGGGTATGCCGGCTATATATATGCCAGATGTAGGCAGCCGACCAACTCACGACTAGGAAAAATGTGCCCAAGACTCCATAAAGTGGAGATAAAATATGGGAAAAATATGTGAGAGGTGATCAGCCCCTCTAGCTAACATGGTCAGCCCTAGAGGCTAAAATAGGACACCAAACAGGAAGCCAACAACAAGGAGATGTTGTCTAACAAGGAGAACTACCCAAGATTAGATCAATGCGATGATCTTCCGGTCTCTCTGGTGGTAACTCACTAGGCAAAGCATCACGAAAGCAATCACTAAAACCATGCAAGAACTTTAATCTTTCTTGTGTCTAATGATCCACATTTACATTAGTTTGAGCATGTTCAACTTCATCTCTAACAAAACCCAAGTAAGAACAAGTAGACTTTTCATTACTTTGCGAATTTGTATACGACTGACAATAGGTAAGGTGCTTCTTAGATTACCAGCATGTATGACCACTTCCCTACCTCTATGCAAAAAGGTAATTTTCTTAGACTTATAGTCCTTCGGCTCCATACGAGCATACCAAGGCATTCTCAACAATACATCACAACCCATGAGTGGAGCAACCAAAAAGCTCTCATGATCTAGATAGCCCTAGATATGAATGCGAAGTTTCTCTATGATAGGAGTTACATTAACCGCTTTACCAGCAAAAGTGGCATCAACATTCATTTGCATACCATAATATGATACATTTAACCCAATAGCCGTAGCCATCTCTTCAGAGATGAAGTTATTTGTGGATGCATCATCAAAAAGAAAAAGAGTGGGCTGATCCTTCAGTTGTCCCCAAGCTTTGCATATGGTTCTGCTCTCAGCAGATTGTCTAGTTCCCTGCACATCGGGAATCACATTCACATTAGGCTTCTCTGCCTTGTCCCTTGCATTCTTGGGATTCTTTGGACACTAAGGATACAAGTGGTCCTTACTGCCGCATCCAAAACATTTCCCATGTCGTACATAATCAAGCCTCTACTCTTTGGATAGCCCATGATCAAAGAATTTACTCCCCGGCTTCTTAAACGAGCCTTCCTTCGTGTCTAAGGAGCCTTTTTGGTCACTTTTATGAGGCTGTCCCTCCTTTTTCTGGTCATAACCAGCCTCTTCTTGCCTTTATATGGATCTTAAAATGGCCCGGTTTTGGGCAAAACATGCAACCGTTCTGCCACAATAGCTGAATGAATGAGCTTTTGAAGTGTCTAATTAAGGTACACCTCAAGGTTGTCCTATATTACAGAGTGCAAGCAAGCTTCAAACTTTCTTTTCTTCTCTTCTTCGTCAAGAGACATGAAGGGAGTTACCTTCGGTAGCACCTTCCAAAATTTGCCCACATAAGTTTGCACAGACTCTTCCTCTTCCTACTTAAGCCAATCCCATTCCTTCTTCACATTCTTAGCAAAGTTTGGTGGCAAAAACTATGCATAAAACTGCCCCAAGAAAGAGTTGCAGTGCCATCCAACAATTTGGCCATAGAGCAATCATTGGCCGTATCTTTCAAGTGCATACCCACATGTCTCAACTTAGACTTCTCTGTGAAGTCTCCATCACAAAAGGCTATCTCAAATTGCCTGACAAAAGAAAGAGCCTTTGTAGTATCCATCTTTCCATGGAAATTTTCAAACTTAATGTCCTTATCTCCCGATTTGAATTCTTGGGTCTTCTTGCTGCTGCGTGACCTGTCAGGGGAATTAAAACTGTCTCTCTTACTCCAGGAATGAGAAGAGACTTCATGCTTGGAGTATTCCCATTTTCGAGAATGAGAGGAGGCATCATCAGACTCCTTAGAGTTTGCAAGAGTGGCATGATGAGGCACATCCTTTTTCACCTCTCCTTTTTCTTGCAAGTAAGACTTGGCCGATTCCTTAGGATTTGGATATCCCAACTAGACAGCTATGGTCTCCAAGACCTCGCCATCTCTATTGCTCTTTCTCTCAGACTGCAAAACCCTCTATACATCGGGGTCATCTTGTATGGCCCTCAGTGCTGGAGTCTCATCACGATATCGCCTAACTTGGCACGCCTAGCTTGGCGTCTCAGAGTTTCCAACTCAGACAATACATCCGTAAGTAGTGCGGCAAGTGGTGGGTTTTGTACATCTCTAAGCACCTCATCCTGCATTTGTTTGTCGGGTGTATTTATCACATGCTCATCATCACTCACATGTTCAGCCATGTTTGCTGACGACAACTTTCTGCCAACACAATAATCTTCTGTGCCCGAACGCTCTATCTCCTACCCTCAACAAGGGAATTTACCACAGACTAGAGAACCAAAGCTCTGATACCATTGTCACAAATACGGAAGTGTGTACACAAAAAATCTCATCCTATACATAACATCATAGGATGACACATAAGCATCTGACAATACATAAGCATCTGATAATACATAAGCATGCTTTGAAACCACTGAAATAGCAATATGAAAACTTGCACAAGACAGCTGAAGTTGGACCAGCCCCCCCGAGATAACTTTATTACCAACAGAGTAGTCCAGTACAAGAGAAGAGAGTAAACACTTGACAGACTGGCACCATATACATCCAGAATATGATGAAAACAAGTAAAACAGTTGCCTGAGATCTCAATCTCATCCTTCCAAGAGTTTCCCAGGCACAACCATACTCTAGTACGTGATCACACCCTCTAGCAGTAGTGCTGTCCCGAATAACCAGCCATGAAAACCCTAGCTCTGGCCACTTGAACCTTAGAGCTACAGGCTTCATGTAGGTTTAAATGTTGTTTGCCTTCGAATTCGTCGTGAAGAACCTTGCTGAATTGGACTGAACAACCCTGTTTTCAGCCCACAAAAATGCTGTACAGGTCACCCCAAGAGATGAGATGGATGCCCTGTTATTTGCCTTGCACCCAGAGTCTTTGGAGCATCAAAACATAGCCTAAATACTGTTATACAGCAGTCGAGCAGCCCTATAGAAGAGCCTAGAGTAGTCACCTGCGTCAAGAGAGAGAGGAGGAAGAATTGCTTTTATCTGTAGCAACTCTGGAGGCAAGCAACCAGCTATATATCAGCCTTGGTAGGAGTTGACCAGCCTTTAGAGTAGTTGTGCATGCCAAATTGACACCTGCGTGAAGCCCTAGGGTGTTCCACACCCAAAAACACCTGGAAAGGAGGCGCCTAGCTGCTTTTGGCCCCTCCCTCCCAGAATAGAAACTCGAGACAACATTTCGGACCACTTTTGGGCTATATGAGTTCTTGGTCATGCCCTTTGGCTTGACAAATGCTCCTGCCACCTTTAACAGGATGATGGATAGGATTTTCTAGCCTCAGAGAGCATTTGTGGGCACATTCTTTGATGATATGATTGTGCATTCATGCTCAGAGGAGGAGCATAGGAAGCATTTGGCCATTGTGTTTGAAGAACTCCCGAAGCATAGGTTGGTCATTAATGGCAAGAAGAGTGAGTTCTTCTTGGAAGAGATACACTTCTTGGGGCATATCGTGTCTAAAGATGGAGTCCGTATGGATCCTTCGAAAGTGGAAGCAATTCTCAATTGGCCCGATTTGAGGACCGTGCATGATGTACGCAGCTTTTTGGGCTTATGTTCCTATTACAGGCGGTACATACGGTATTTTGCTGAGATTGCTTCGTCCCTTCGTGCTTTAACAAAGAAGGGAACTCCGTTTCGATGGGCTGATCGGGAAAGTGCAGCCTTTAAAAAGCTTAAAGAAAAGCTTACTTTGGATCCCGTATTAGTATTACCGGATCCCCAAAAGGCTTTTGTTGTCCAGTGTGATGCATGTGGGAATAGCATTGGGACAGTTCTCATGCAGGAAGGACTGTGATAGCCTATGAGAGTTGTATATTACAGAATGCCAAGAAGCATTTACAGCTTAATGAGAAAGAGTTGTTGGTTGTAATTCATGCTCTTTCTACATGGAAACACTATTTGCTTGGGGTTGATTTCACTGTGCAGACAGATCATCAGACCTTGCGTTATTTCCTCACACAAACTAAACTTTCTGAGAAGCATATGAGATGGGTCAACTTTTTGTCTATGTTTCACTTTCAGATTGTACATGTGGAAGGCAAAAAGAATGTTGTGGCAGATGCTTTGTCACGCAAGCCACAGGTCTCAGCAATTTCACTTGCTCATCATCATGAGCTTGATGAGATGAAAGAGCAGTATGCCCAAGATGAGGATTTTGGTAGGGTCTATGATCAGATGTCTGAGGGTCAACAGCATGATCATTATACTCTCAGGGATGGCTTTTTGTTGATGCATGGTAGACTGTGTTACCAGGTAGTTACGACTCAAGGTTATGATTGAAAGTCATGCTCCGCCGTATGCAGGTCATATAGGTATTGACGCCACGGTAAAGGTAGTTGAGGCTTTCTTTTATTGGCCGACCTTGAGAAGAGATGTTGATGCTTTTGTTAGGCAATGCATCGTATATCAGAAGGTGAAGTATGACCGTCAGAAGACACCAGGGTTACTTCAGCCTTTACCTATTCCAGATAGACCATGGGAGAGCATTGCCATGGATTTTATATTTGATCTTCCGAGGACACAAACGGGGAATGATGGCATTGGGACTATCATATGCAGGTTCAGTAAGCAGGCTCATTTCATTCCCGTGCGTAAGAAGATAAAAGTTGATCACATGGTGAAGTTGTTCATGGCAAACATCTTCAAGTATCATGGTGAAGTTGTTCATGGCAAACATCTTCAAGTATCATGGCATGCCTTTGTCTATCATTAGTGACCGTGATCCACGGATGACGAGTTTATTTTGGAGAGGGTTGTTGATAAAAACTGTTTGTTAGCTGAGAAGTGTGAACTGTGAGAAGGGAACACAAGGCTGGACAGCAGGTTCTCTCACTGGCTGCAAGACAAGAGGACAGGACAATACGGGGCTCTTCCTCGTGTCTTTTCTCTCTTGTGGAAAGCGACATGAAGACTGTAAGTTTCTCTTTCTTTGTGAGCAAGTGGGACTGCAGGTGATGTCTTATGGAGTCTCTCTTTTCACTGGCTCAAGACTGTTCTAGAGTGGTTCTCTTTGGCCCTTTGTGAGAGGAAGGGTTTGGCAGTTCAGCGGGTGGAAACAGGACAAGATTGTGGGCTGTTTTGGATGAGTTTGTGGACTGGTTTTCATGGCTGAGTTTATGGCTATGTGCATGGTTCAGTCAGATGCATATTCAAGGCCTCATGGATGTACAAACTTAGAAGATTAGAGGAGATAACAGTGTGGTGTTCTTGGGACACAAGGCTGTGTAACCTGACAACTTTGCCTGCAGCAAGCTTGTGTTCCTTGTGATACACAATCTGCTCTGGTTGCAAGATCTCCTCAAGTTCATCCACTTCTAGTGGATCCTCAATGACCGTTTCATTGGGGCTCCGGCCCTACATACTTACGAAGGAGACTCACATGAAAAGCATTGTGTATGTGCCAATGACTAGGTAATGCCAATCTGAAAACCACTTCATTGATCTTCTCGATCACTCGAAAAGGCCCATAGTACCTGGTTGCAAGCTTAGGATATACACCCTCTTTGCCATGCCTCTTTGCAAGTCTTGCTTTCTCAAATTTCAGCAATACCCAATCATTCTCTTTAACATCCAATTGCCTTCTATGCTTGTTGTCGGCAGCCTTTTTATGCTTGTCTTGTGACCTTGCAATGGCTGTCCACACTTGAGTAAAAGCAATATCCAAGTCTCTTACATACTCATCAGCTGCTGCAAATATCTCATCCTTTGTGTGAAGGATGGGTGGCAAAACCACCTTACCATAAACAATCTCAAACGGGGCCTTTCCCGTAGATGCATGCACCGTGTTGTTGTATGCAAATTCCACAAGCGGTAAGTACTTCTCCCAAGAAGACTTCTGATCCGCCACATAACATTTCAAGAGATCCAACACGGCTGAATTTGCAGCCTCACTTTGCCCATCTGTTTGAGGGTGATAAGCTGATGAAAAGTCCAATTTGGTGTCCATATTATCAAATAAGGCCCACCGAAAGAGACTTGTAGTCCTAGGATCTCTATCCCCCACAATGGACTTCAGCATTCCATGATGCTCGAACACTTGTGCACGAGATATTTTACCCATATGCTCAGCTTTGATGGTCTTTTTTTTTTTTCCGAGAAAAGATCCTTTCATTAGTTTAAAAAAACGCCCACTGGGCTACAAAAACTCTCCTGCTCATAAGAAGGCAGAGCAGAGATCCAACCAAGGCAACTAGGGAGACTCTCCCTAGGTGCAAAAAGGTACAAAGATCAGTACAAATAACTGAAAGCTATATCATACAATAGGAGGGGGGAAAAGCCAAACAAGTGGCCTGTAATGCCAGCGGGGGGTTCCCGCGTGTAGTGTATAGAAGGGGCCACTGCGCCAAGTGGTGTGGAAGGCCTGGCGCCGCAAGATCACCGCATCCGAGTCGCCCCGGATGTGGTCATACTGTCCGCGCAGGGTGTGGATCAGCTCCTGCCAAATCCCCCGAACAGTCTCTGCTAGTGGCTCTAGTCTCCCCTCAAAGGCCCTGAAACACCGGGCTCTCCAGGTGAACCAGATGGTGAGGCTGCTGAGGAGCTCCCATCGTAAATCCCTCTCCTGTGTCCAGACGGCGGACGAGAAATCCGGTGAAGGAACAAGGCGAGGCTGGCCCCTAATGAATCTGATGGTCTGGCTGTCCTGCTCCGTCTCGTATCCCAGAGCAGGCCTTGACGATGTCGACCAAGCAGCGGCACCCCACGTATACATGCCCTCTGGAGAGAGAGGGGCCAAAATGCGCAGCATCCTCAGCCAAATCTGTTGCGCCTGTGGACAGTCCCATAGGCAGTGTCTCTGTGTCTCCAAAGGGTGGCCGCATCGGCCACAGGCCGCCGGAAGACCACTGTAGACAAGCCAGGTGCCAACTGCAGAGCTCCTGTGGGCAACCAGCCACCACTGAAAAGTCGAGATCCTGCGTGCCTGTCGACTAGCCCAGAGCCTGGTCCAAAAATCCTCCAGGAACTCCTGTGAGAGTCCCTGTAGCCGCCAATGCTCCGCTGCGGCTGGAGAGACCATCCTCCTCGCAGTCAAAATATGCCTCCCCAACCGAACAGTGTACTGGAAAAAGGTAATCTTTGTGGCCTCGAGGGACGCATAAGGATCATGCCACTTGTACTCACCAGGGTCCCAGTGGAGCCGGGCCAAGGGGCGTGCAGCATATGCCCAAATGCGCCAATCAGAGTCCACATCTGCAGGGTCTGCATCAATATGCCACTTCCGAGAAGCGGCGGCCACTACCCGTATCCTCTGAAAGATGGACTCTGCAACCAAAGGCGACTCCGCCTCCACTCTTTGAAGTCTGCCCTCATCCTGGATCTCATAGTAGAGGCAGCTACCATCCTCAGTGCAAGCTCTAACAGCAATCAGGATCTCCATCTGTGTAAAGGCTCCCATCCACCGTGGGGCCGCTGGCTCGAAAGGCGTGAACCACTCCTCGGTGAGTGCCTCCTGAATGTCATCCCTCATAATCAGCCCCCCTTTGAAGTGACTCAGCCTCTCTACCTGGACCTCCTCTGAGAGACTGTAGAAGGCCTACCAGTCTCCAAAACTGCGTGCTGGGCCTGCCGCCAATGGTCCCCAGGCTAGACGAGGCCGAGAACCCAGCATATGACCCTGCTCAGTGCGTGCCGCGGGGCTCCAGATGAGCGGCTCTCTGGCCCGCTCCTCATCACAAGTAGGAGGTCTCTGAGAAAGCCCCGGTCTCGGCAACTCCCAAGCTCGCAGGATGCTCAAGGCAAATCTGTCCTCGCATCCTGTACTGAGGCCTGTCCTCCTCATCTCTATGAAGATCCATCGTATCTCTGGTGCCCAAGTGCCCCCTGCTGGAGGAGCCCTAGCCTGCAGTCGCTGAAAAAGAAGCTCCTTCCAAGGCTCAGTGCCTGGAGGCAGCCCCCGAACAATAAGCTTCCCCAATAAGGCTCTACTCTGATCAACTGGATCTATAATGCCCAAGCCCCCCTGGGCCAGCGGAAGAGTAATAACTGCCCAAGCAACCTTAGCCCGGGCTGGCTGACCGTCCCGCCCAGACCAAAGAAAGTTCCTGATCAGCCTCTGCACCTGGCTGATGCAAGAGCTCGAGAAGATTCAACAAGACGTGATGTACCACATGGTCGCTAAAAGCACCTGATTTGTCACCACCACCCTCCCAGACAAGGATAGCGGAGCTGTACTCCAATACAAAAGCTTCTTCCGAATGCTCAGAAGAAGCGGGGCGATCTGCTGCTTAGGTGACAAATCAAGTCCAATCTGGCATCCCAAATACCGCACTGCTGTGCCAGGAGGAATCCATCTAAAACCCGGGTCTGGGCTCCATGCCGGAGTGGGAGCGCTACTGATCCAAAAGGCCACTGTCTTGCGCCAATTGATCAATGCTCCCGAAGCTGCACCAAAAACCTGTAGCGACTGCTCTGCCCTCTGAAGATTGGCCTCCTGGCCATGCAAAAATAACCCCGTGTCATCAGCAAACTCAGAATCGAGCAAGTCCTCTCCCCGGACTGGGAGCTGGAGTCCTCTCAAACCAACCTCCTCTGCTGTCAGATACATGCTCATAGCCTCAGCAAAGAAGAGAAAAAGAAACGGGGCGCGAGGGCACCCTTGATGGACTGATCTGGTCAACTCGAAACTCGGCCCCCGTCCTCCTGCCATCAGCACCTGGCTACGAGCTGTGGAATATAGAGCCGCCACCCCTCGAATCCAGACTGGCTCAAAACCCAGGCGAAGCATAGTGCCCTCAAGGAAACCCCAATCGACTCTATCGTATGCCTTCTCAAAATCGAGAAGCATAACGACCAGGTCCTCGCCGAGAAATCTAGCTCGGGCCGTCGCCTCCCAGAAGGTGAAAATGTTGTCAAGGATACTGCGCTCCTTGACGAATCCTGTCTGGGTAGCATGAATCAACTCCCCAAGGAAGGGCTGGATCCTCAAACTCAAGGCCTTGGCCAGGACCTTGTAGACAGTATTGAGGATCGTAATAGATCTCCACTCCCGAATATCATCAGACACTCCCTCCCCCTTGGGGATAAGAAAGATCAAGCCCTCGGAAAAGCTCTGTGGCATCACCCCAGTGTCCAAAACATACTGAAAGCCCCTGCGGAGGCCTGGCCCCAAAATGTCCCAATAGCGCATAAAAAAGGTAGGCGTCAATCCGTCCTCCCCAGGGCAACTATGGCGCGGAAGGACCCTCAAAGCCTCAACAAGCTCATCCTCTGAAAGAGACTCACCTAGAACTGTGCGCATATCTCTGTGACCCTCCTCTGTACATGGGCCCACACAGTCTGTCTGCAAGCATCACGTGCCTCCGTGGCTGGCTCCACTGAGAGCAGGTCTCTATAGAAAGCAGTGGCAATGGCTCTAATCTCCCCGGGCTTAGTGGCTAAAGAGCCGTCCTGTCTCCTGAGCTGGCGTACACCTGCTCGAGCATGGCGGGGTCCGGTAATCTCAAAGAACTCCCCAGTCACTCTATCACCAAGCTGCGTCCACTGTGACGCCTGGCGATGATTCTCTGCTCCTCTGCCTCTCTAACCTGCTGGCGTGCTTGGCTCAACTGGGACGCCACCCACTCACATGTAGGTTGCTGCTCCTGAAGGCACTGGAGCGAAGCAAGGCTACGTCTCAAGCGACGCTCCCGCTCTCGTGTCTCTCCCAGCCGTGTCAAGGCTATAACGTGCAAAAAAGAGCTGAGCTCGATGAGTGGCCTGCTGCATCCAGGTCAGAGCTTTGGCTATCATGCCATATCCTCTCAATGTCCTGAGAAAGAATTGAATCTGTAAAAGTATCCTCTCTGGGATCCTCAACTGCAAGTTGGTCTCCCGTGTCCCCTCCTCAAGTGTCAGAATAACTGGCGCATGGTCTGAAAAAGAAGTGCCAGCGAGAATGCCAACGGAACCCCCACGCTCCCCGAACCTGTCGCCCACATAGAAGCGATCAATCCGTAATAGATTAGTCCCTCCCTGTCGGCGATCCGACCGAGAAAAACTAAGACTGTCCTAAGAGCGGGAGAAAGCCTCATGCTGCCATGCATCAGTGATCTGCAGTGTCATGCATAATCGCTCCCAAGCTGCAAGCTCCGTGCTGTGCACTGTAACACGACTGCCTCCCACCCTATCGGCCGGGTCCTCAAGCATGTTGAAGTCTCCTCCGACACACCAATGTGCGGCCTCGGGCAATGCATCTGTAACAAGGGTCCAGAACTCTGCTCTGGCACTAGCATGGTTAGGCGCATAGACATTGAGCAAGCCAAAGAGCTCATCATGCATCCTCAGAATAACATAATGTGCTCTACCAGGCACAATGACCCCGCGATCCACAATGGCCTGCCGCCATGCATCCGTGTCACCAGCCTGGACATTTCCCAGTCTGAAAGGGGTCTGGTGGACTCCAGGATGTTTAAATATTTGGAAAGTACAAGCTTTTGGGAATGGGGGATTATCCTAGAATACAAAGGACCACACTCCTAAAATTTAGGAGAGTTGCTATTTTTGGCCTGACTTCGATGGAAATTCTGTTCGCGTCATTACATCTGGAATTGAGCAGATACCAAGAGTTGGCAGAGTGCCTATGACAGAATGTCTACTAGTTGGGATATTTTTAGAGCTAAAGATTATGGGAGAATCCATCTCTTAGATTGGGACATGTGGCAAGAAAGTGGATCAAAGTGAGACAAGTGGCCTCACACTTGTCACTTCAGCTAATGTGTGGCTCTCCACTTGTCATTGTAGCCTTCTCTTGCCATTTTAGCTCATGGGAGGCCCAAATCTATAAATTGGAGCCCTCTCTCTTCATTAATAGAGGCCCTCTTGCTGCACACTAGCCTCTACCACCGTTACAGGCTGCCCTAATGATGGCTACTCCCATATGCCTTTGAGGCATTCGGTGGACATTAATATGACTCTCTCTCTCTCTCTGCCCGCCAGTTCATCTCTGTCGCCTTAGGTCTGCCCAGTTCGCCATTTCGCCTGTGCGCCTCTCTGTCTGCCGCCTTAGGTCTGCCCAGTTCGCCATTTCGCCTGTGCGCCTCTCTGCCCGCCAGTTCGCCTCTGCCGCCTTAGGTCTGCCCAGTTCGCCATTTCGCCTGTGCGCCTCTCTGTCTGCCGCCTTGTCTGCCCAGTTCACCATTTCGCCTGTGCGCCTCTCTGCTCCAGTTCGCCACCCACCCTTGCTTGCGCCTCTCTGTCTGCCGCCTTAGGTCTGCCCAGTTTGCCATTTCGCCTGTGCGCCTCTCTGCCCGCCAGAGCTAGATTGACACGGGGATATGCAGCATTGGCTATGCTAGAGAGACAGTGCCACTAGGCGCATTTTCAGGAGCCCCGGACGAAGGGGTGGCTATTTGACACATTAGTCACACCGGCATTGATGTATGGAGCAGCAGTATGGGCGCCAGGCCTTGCTACCCATTGGTGGACACAGATAGAGAGACCACAGGCCCTCACGATGGCACGCATGATACGCAGCAAACCGTCAGTACCTCATGACATTATCCGAGCAGAGTTTGCTGCGCCTCCTATGATGGTAGAGGCCATATTTCAGACTATATGCCTGCTAGACAGATTCAGAGAGATGCCACAGGACAGATTATCATACAGAGCTTTTCAGGCATCTAGACAGTTGGCTGAGGCAAGAGATAGAGGATCATGGTATGCACAGGTCACACATTGGTTCTCACAGCATGGCCTAGACATGGATCATCTACCACCATTCCAGTATGACAGGGATGCACCACTATCCGTCTCTCTCATAGTGAGAGGAACAGAGTATTGAGACAGGATCTATGGCAGCTCTATACACGAGAGACATGGATATCGCCTACACAGCCTCTTCCACCGAAGATGCTACACTACAGAGATCACTTCAGTATCACTGTTGATGGATTTATAGAGAGGCCTAGATACATGGAGGGCTTTTTACCACACGGCTCCCGAGTGGCTATTGGTCAGCTCAGAGTTTCATCACACCGATTGGAGATTGAGACTGGCAGAGCAACACGGATCCCCCGAGAGGAGAGGGTATGCAGATTGTGCAGAGAGGAGGTGGAGAGTGAGGAGCATTATGTATGCAGATGCAGAGCATATACAGCCATCAGAGAGAGATATCCCATTTTATTCAGAGAGCCACATTCCCTACGCCGGATCTTTGAGACAACAGACCAGCGCATACTGGGGAGATACATTCTAGACATACAGCGCCACAGAGAGACATTATTACAGGCTCAGACAGATCCAGAGGGGGGGGCGACAGACACAGATTACTACATTTTTTCAGAGATCCATACCCCTCCCAGCCCCTACACGGCAGGGAATTACTCTCCAGAGAGCAGAGACACTTAGAGCCCGCAGGAGACAGAGGACACCTGGCTTTCGGACACCACGCTTATACCAGAGAGAGATGACAGAGATCAGAGCTCAGTTTCACAGAGAGGGTGCGGAGCGACTGGCTCGCTTCAGAGCACACCCAGGCATGTTCTTCAAGGAGCTGTGGACACCCCCTTCACTGATGTATACCATTTTATACCCCCAGTATGGTACAGGATGGAGCTAGCTAGGTTGCATATCATGCTTGTATACTCCATGCATATAGCTTTGCATTCTCCTAGTAATAGAGCTCCATCCCCTGCACACCCAGATTCAGCTTTTTTATTCAGTACTTTTTCATTTTGTTGGGATGACAGAGGATACCCCATACAGGTACTCCGATTTGTCTCATAGGCCGAGTTCGGTCTTTTGGAACACGTTAATAAAATCTTTCTTTCTTTCTTTCTTTCTTTCTCTCTCTCTTGAAGACTGCCCATGAAGAATACCCGTTGTTGGGGACTGTTTTGGAGGCTTCCATCGCGAAGAAATACTGAAGGCAAGGGTATTTAATCATTTATTATGATTTCTAGCCATTGTACTTGTTGCACCAGCATTTGTACTTGCTGTACCAGCCATCGTACCGGCTGTACCAGCCACTGTACCTGCTGTACCAGCCACCGTACCGGCTGTACCAGCCACTGTACCTACTGTACTAGTCATTGTACCTGCTGTACCAGCATTTGCACTTGCTGTACCTGCTGTACCAGCCACCGTACCAGCTGTACCAGCCACTGTACCTGCTGTACCAGCCATTGTACTTGCTGTACCAGCCATTGTACCTACTGTACCGACTGAATGGAGAGTTGTACTTGCTGTACCAGCTCTATTGCATGAAGACCCGTGGTTTTTGGGGAAGAATCAGTACCCACACGGAGGTATATGGATTATATTGTTGGCTCGGCATTTCTACAGCCCATGTTCCGGCTTGGTAGCCTTGTGTTGGGCTGTGTTATGGCATTTGTATAGGGATAATCCGGCATCTCCCGTGGGGAGAGTAAGGCCCTCAAAGCTTGTACATGATATTATTCTCCTTGGGTAATAAAATACTCCAAGGGGGGGGGTCGGCCCATTCCGGCCTCTATGCGGTGTCACACGTGCAAGCTCCATTTTCAGCATTTGTGGATGTTTTGTCCAGCTTTATGTTTTATGCAAAGTGATGATGGATATGTGTTGAGGCTGTGGCCATGTTTAAATGTTTTAATATGCATTGATGGTATCAACAAGTGTGTCAAAGGCCCTAGTCCCCTGGGCACCGCCGCCGCGAGTTGCATTGGTATCAGAGCATAGGCTTTCTTGGAAGCAGAGGCTTCTTTCTATCAATAAGAAAGAGAAAAGATCTTGAGTGGGGACCACACTTACCATCATTGCTATTAAGCATGGCCAGCCACTTCAGAGCCTATGAAGCAAGAGCATGAGCAATAGACAGCTTGGTCTAAGGATTTATGAATGCACAAAATTTATCTTGGAAGTATGGAGTTGGCTTTATGTGCACACATTTAGCACTCTTTCCATATGGATATTGTGGATTATATTATCAAGCTTACAGGCAAGCTATATGGAGATATATCTCAGGATATGTTAAGGATATGGTGACGAGATATTTCTTTTGGCTTCATGACCAACCTGGCAAAGAAAAGCTAAGTATACTTTGAGTTTGCAAAGTTGGTGCTTTTGCTATTTACTATGAAGTGTTTTTGATGTACACTAACCCTTGTATAGCTATGCAAGGAGAAAGGTCTGGTTGTTTGCCTTGAGATGGTTTCAGGGAAACATTGTTTATGGCTCCCTTTAATGGGATGAATTCTTTTCATGACTCCCTTTATTGGGATGGATTATATCTATGGAGATTTCTTTCTTGGACGAGATTTATATAGAATTGGGGCCTACTTCGAGGATTACCCAGATCTTTTGAAGGCCTATCTCGAGGCATTTCGGTTGCGGTCAACTGATTAGAAGCCTGGGGGAATGTCACAAACCCCTATATTCTAGGGACATGCGGATGCGTGTCAGGCCTAGAAACATGTGGATGCATGTATGTATTATACCTCGGCATGTGTATGGATCATATGAGTGGATGCATATGAGTCCAAGGACATGGCAGGACATTTGTGGACCTTCGGGCGGTGCTCGTGTGGATTCCGGACTTTCGGGCGGTGCCCGTGTGGATTCCGGCCATGCACACATGGTGTGTTATGATGACAGGCGGAATATTTTCAAGTACAAGAATGATGATAGGTGGTTTATGGATTATTCTTTTTGGCTCCCTTTATTTGGGATGCATTGGACTTATGGAACTCATGGTTCACATACCTTGTGTACTGTTCTCTTGTCCTACGTGCTCTCTTGAAGATTGTTTCTACCATGTGAGGGTGGAACAATAGAGAGCAGATGGAAGGGAACATGGGCACTTCAAAGGTAGTGACAAGCACAACATACCCTGTGTAGTGTTCTCTTGTCCTACGTGCTCTCTTGAAGATTGTTTCTACCATGTGTGGGTGGAACAATAGAGAGCAAATGGAAGGGAACATGGGCACTTGAGAGGGTAGTGTGAATTGGTGGCCGAAATGCGTACAAACTATTGGTGGCCGAAATGCCTATAAACTATGTGTAGCAGAAATGCTTATGGAACACCAGGTTATCTATGCCTGCGAGTGATTGTTTTATCTTACTTGAGCCCACCTCTCATCCAAGGTGTGTGGTCAGAGTACCAACACGGTAAAGTGGACATGACGGGACTTATGTCTATGCCAAGGGTCATGTGGACTGATGTCTTGTTGGCAGGAGACTTATTTTGTCTCGCCCATTTACTTGGGACATGGATTATGATATCTGGACTTATGGGACTGATTTGTCTCGCCCATTTACTTGGGACATGGATTATGATATCTGGACTTATGGGACTGATTTGTCTCGCCCATTTACTTGGGACATGGATTATGATATCTGGACTTATGGGACTGTTTTGTCTCGCCCATTTATCTTGGGACATGATTATGATATCTGGACTTATGGGACTGTTTTTGTCTCGCCCATTTATCTTGGGACATGATTTTGATATTGGTATTATGGAGACTTATTTAGTCTCGCCCATTTCTTTGGGACATGGATTCTTCAGTTATATTGGACTTTTTGAGACTGTCTCGTCTCGCCCAATCGATGGGACATGATTATATCTTGAATATATGGCTTGAAGCTTAAAGTTGCGGACAACTTTTAAGAAGTTGGGGAGGATGTCACCAGCCTGGACATTTCCCAGTCTGAAAGGGGTCTGGTGGACTCCAGGATGTTTAAATATTTGGAAAGTACAAGCTTTTGGGAATGGGGGATTATCCTAGAATACAAAGGACCACACTCCTAAAATTTAGGAGAGTTGCTATTTTTGGCCTGACTCCGATGGAAATTCTGTTCGCGTCATTACATCTGGAATTCAGCAGATACCAAGAGTTGGCAGAGTGCCTATGACAGAATGTCTACTAGTTGGGATATTTTTAGAGCTAAAGATTATGGGAGAATCCATCTCTTAGATTGGGACATGTGGCAAGAAAGTGGATCAAAGTGAGACAAGTGGCCTGACACTTGTTAGAAAATGGATCAAAGTGAGACAAGTGGCCTCACACTTGTCACTTCAGCTATTGTGTGGCTCTCCACTTGTCATTGTAGCCTTCTCTTGCCATTTTAGCTCATGGGAGGCCCAAATCTATAAATTGGAGCCCTCTCTCTTCATTAATAGAGGCCCTCTTGCTGCACACTAGCCTCTACCACCGTTACAGGTTGCCCTAATGATGGCTACTCTCTTTCTCTCTCTCTTGAAGGCTGCCCATGAAGAATACCGGCTGTTGGGGACTGTTTTGGAGGCTTCCATCGCGAAGAAATACTGAAGGCAAGGATATTTAATCATTTATTATGATTTCTAGCCATTGTACTTGTTGCACCAGCATTTGTACTTGCTGTACCTGCTGTACCAACCATCGTACCGGCTGTACCAGCCACTGTACCTGCTGTACCAGCCACCGTACCGGCTGTACCAGCCACTGTACCTATTGTACTAGTCATTGTACCTGCTGTACCAGCATTTGCACTTGCTGTACCTGCTGTACCAACCACCGTACCAGCTGTACCAGCCACTGTACCTGCTGTACCAACCATTGTACTTGCTATACCAGCCATTGTACCTACTGTACCAACTGAATGGAGAGTTGTACTTGCTGTACGAGCTCTATTGCATGAAGACCCGTGGTTTTTGGGGAAGAATCAGTACCCACACAGAGGTATATGGATTATATTGTTGGCTCGGCATTTCTACAGCCCATGTTCCGGCTTGGTAGCCTTGTGTTGGGCTGTGTTATGGCATTTGTATAGGGATAATCCGGCATCTCCCGTGGGGAGAGTAAGGCCCTCAAAGCTTGTACATGATATTATTCTCCTTGGGTAATAAAATACTCCAAGGGGGGGGGTCGGCCCATTCCGGCCTCTATGCGGTGTCACATGTGCAAGCTCCATTTTCAGCATTTGTGGATGTTTTGTCCAGCTTTATGTTTTATGCAAAGTGATGATGGATATGTGTTAAGGCTGTGGCCATGTTTAAATGTTTTAATATGCATTGATGGGTATCAACAAGTGTGTCAAAGGCCCTAGTCCCCCCGGCACCGCCGCCGCGAGTTGCAATCCGCAATGACCATACATACTCCTCCCTGCCCACCCAAGGGGCCAAACCCTGCAGACCAAAATGTGTCCCATCTGCCAAGCATCACGGAACCATATCTCCGAATCCTGCTCTCACTCAAATGGTGCTCCTGCATCATCAGAATATCAATACTGCCCCCAACCAGGCATCTCTGAAGCTCCTGCCTCAAGCATCCACGATAGCAAACATAGTGTGCGCCGCCAAGGCCCTGTACATTCCATGAGATGATCCTCATGGATGACCTGCTGAGGTGGAGGCTGTCTCAGCCATACGGTGGGCCTTCGCAAGCGGCTTGGATGGAGAATAGTCCCCATCCGAGCGGCTACGAATCTGCCCACCCGGTGTGCTGCAAGAATCTCGGATCAGGCGCCAGTGGTGGCTGTGTCCCATGGCGACTGCCTCCCGCTCAGAGAGAGCAACCTCGTGTATACATACATATCCAGGGTCGCGTGCTAGGTCTGCCACTATGCGGACCATCAAGTGACGAACCCCGGAGGCATCCGCACCCGGAATCAAAGAAGTGAGCCAGCTCCCAGAGTCGGCCTATCACGTCTGTCACCTCCAGATCGCTCACATGATGAGAAAACTCAACTGCCTGAGTCTTCAGTATGCTAAGAGCGAGATCCAGAGTCCACTCCCGGTCACTAGTGCCACAAAGAGGGAAGGTGTCAAATCCCCACGGATCTTCCCTCGTGATCGATCTTGGTTCGAAACTCGAATCCTGCAAACAAACGAACACAAACAAGCATGGGGGTGCAGGCCTGACTCACCTCCCAACCATGACAGCTGTGGGCAAGCCCACAATCTTGGCTGTCCCCACCGAGCCACGAGCTGAGCTAACTAGGTTGACGTACCGACCAATCTCCTCCTCGTGACGTCCCATACCGCCACGAAGCTGCCCTCACGGGCCTCGAGACTGCTGCCGGCCTTGGCTGCATAAAGCAGGTGCACGTCTGCACTAGATCCAGGCTCCAAGACCATAGAGCTCTCACAAACTCGCGAGACTCTCTATATCAATAACTAACCTTGGCCACCCTTTTATAGGCTCTTGGCCGGTCATCGGGCGTCCACACTTGGCCGCCCGCCCGTCCATACTTGGGTGCCCGCCCGTTAGTATAACCCTAACTCAGCTCGTCAATCAGCCTGCCTAGTTCCAGGCTTCCCCAAGCCTCGAAACTAGTCTTGCATGCGTATAGCACACGGTAGATACCAACTGTGCACATGACATACTCCCCTTCCTCTAAGAGCTCACTCCTGAGCTCACTAAAAAGCCAGGGTAATCTCTCTGAAGAGAAGTCAATGTCTCCCATGTAGCGTCCTCCTCAACACGATCCTTCCACTTGATCTTGTATTCCGTGATAAGCGTATGACGCAATCTTCGTTCACGAAATCCAAGAATCTTTTCAGGTTCGTGCGGAATAAATGTCATGTCTTGGACATCTATAATTTCTTGAGGAGTAACTAACTGATCTGCTCCACCCAGTACTTCCTTAAGTCTACTGACATGAAATATAGGATGAACTTTCACATGAGAAGGCAAAGCCAATTCATATGTAACTGAACCAATCCGTCGTGTAACACGAAATGGTCCACAGTATCTAGGGGATAATTTCGGAGATCTACCTGTCCGTAAAGTCTCGGAATCTTTCGGAACTCGCAAATACACCATCGTTCCCTCAGAGAACTCTCTAGGTGAACGATGTCTATTAGAATAAAACCTGTCTCAGTCTTGAGCACTTCTAATAGATTCCTTCGCAACTTGTAACATTTCCTGCATATCTTGCAAAAAATTACGTGCTGCATCATGCTGAAGTCCTGAGAATCCTACTGTAACAGGTGATCTTGGTTGAAAACCGTACATAAGCATGAAAGGACTAAACCATGTACTCGTATGCTTAGTACTGTTGTATGCAAATTCTAACATAGGAAGATAATCCTCCCATGAACTTTGTCTTTTGGATACATATGCTCGAAGCATATCCTCCAAAATCTGATTCACTCTTTCAGTCTGGCCATCAGATTGAGGATGATCAGAGGAACTCAAATTCAAAGTTGTTTCCAACTTCTCGAAAACAAGTTTCCAAAAGTCACTCGTAAACTTAGAGTCCCTATCACTGACTATGTCCTGCGGTAACCCGTACAGTCTAAACAATTGCTCGATAAACTGCCGAGCTAATTGCGTAGCTGTAATAGTCTTCCGGGTTGGTAAAAATCTAGCCATTTTTGTCAAGCGATCTACCACAACCCAAATAGAATCGTGGCCTTGATGTGTTCTTGGCAATCCGGTAATAAAATCCATGGAAATACTTTCCCATTTATTACCTGGGATTTGCAAAGGATGCAACAACCCAGCCTGTCTAAAGCGTTCAGCTTTATTTGCCTGACAAATCTGACACTTGAGAACATAATCTTCTACATACCCTTTCATCTTCGGCCAATAAAAAGTGTTTCACTAAAGATAGTGTCCTGTGTACCCCAGGGTGTCCAGCAGAAGGGGCGTCGTGACACTCCTTCAGAATCTTGGACCTAATGTCCGGGATCTGTGGTACACAAATTTTGTCATTACGGAATAGTAAACCATTCCGAATCATCCACTGACCTCCTGCAGCCTGAATAGTAGACTGCGCAGTCACCGAGTCTTGGTCAATCAATGAGCTCCCGTCCTGGATCTTCTGCCAAAATGGACCAAAATAACTATCAGTCCTGCAAAGCCCTCTCAATGACTGAAATAAGTCAGTAGAAATCTCGGTGAACGACAAAGTATTCACCTCTCTAATCCGACTAAGCGCATCTGCAATATTATTCATGGACCCTTTCCGATAACGGATCTCAAAATCAAAATCTTGCATTAACTCTGCCCAACGAGCTTTCCTGCCTCTCAAATCATCCGCATCACACACATACTTGATTGACTGATGATCAGTCAATACCACAAACTTGGAGCCATATAAATAATGTCTCCAAACCTTGAGAGCATGAATCACAGCATAAAGCTCCTTCTCAAGGGTTGGCCAACGAGATTGAGTGTCGTCTAGCTTTTTACTTTCAAAAGCAACCGGTCTACCATCTTGAAATAAAGCAGCCCCGATAGCATAGTCACTGGCATCAGTTTCAAGAACATAAGGCCGACTAGGATCGGGTAATGCTAAGATAGGTGCTTCCTTGACTTTATTTTTCAAAAGTCTGAAGGCCATATCCAAATCGTTATTCCAAGTGATAGGCTGATTGGACTTACGTCCACGACCTTTCAATAAGTCGGTCATCGGTAGTGTGAGCTGAGAGTACTCCCGTACAGATTTCCTAAGAAAAACTACAAAACCGAGAAAAGAACGAAGTTGTTTCACTGTTCGCGGTATAGGCCAGTCCAAAACCTTCTGAACTCGGTCATAGTCAATGCTCAATCCATCTCTAGTGATCTTGTGTCCCAAGTAAATGATGTCGGTCATAAAGAACTCACATTTACTCATCTTGGCATATAGTCGATTCTGTCTTAAAATAGATAAGACAATCGTGAGGTGTCTGACATGATCCTCAAGAGTACGGCTATATATCAAAATATCATCCAGGAACACCACCACAAATTTTCCCAAATGTTCACGAAAAAGATCGTTCATCATTTGCTGGAAAGTGGCTGGAGCATTGGTTAACCCAAAAGGTAATACGAGAAACTCGTAATGGCCATACCTAGTCCGAAAGGCGGTTCTTTCGACATGCCTTTCATGAATACGTATCTGGTGATAGCCAGTACGCAAATCTATCTTCGTGAAATATTTCGCTCCTGCTAACCGGTCAATTAGGTCATCTGATCTAGGGAGAGGATAACGGTTCTTAATAGTCAGCTTGTTCAATCTTTTGTAATCTATACACATTCTCCAAGTATTGTCCTTCTTTCTCCTAAGCAACACAGGTGCACCCCAAGGTGATTTACTTGGACGGATCTGGCCCATCCTCAAATAATCTTCGAGTTGTTTAGCCAACTCATCTTCCTCAGCTTGGCTCATCCTATAAGGTGGAATACTCACAGGATGAGCACCAGGGATCAAGTCAATACGATGATCTACTGCCCGTTCAGGTGGTAAACCTGATGGCAGTTCCTTAGGAAATACATCTTGAAACGAATCAAGTATCTTCTGTAATTCTTTGCTTTCAAACACACTTAATTCATTCACATCCAATGAAGGGATGAGAAAAGAAGAAAGTGGAATCAATACACAATGGAAAGCGGTGTACAAAGAAGAATTCATTATATTTCCAAAATCAATTGTATTTACAAGAGGTCCCTGAGAGGGATGGATACAATCACCTAAAATACTATACTTGGTGTCCCTATGCTGAAAAGAAAAAATATGACTAGACCAATCTATCTGGACATCAAGAGTCTTAAACCACTCAATCCCTAATAACAAGTCTACATTTTCCAGATGCATGACATAGCATTCCAGAGTATCTTTGTAGTCCTGAATCTGGATTGGAAGCATCTCGACCTTGCGATCCCAAACTTGTCTGCCCGCAGGTAGACGTACCTCATAGGTATGGTCGCTGAGTGTCGTGTCAAGACTCAATTTTTGCACAAGTTTGTAGTTAACAAAGTTATGCGAACTGCCAGGGTCTAACAGAATGTGAATTTTATGGCCATTCACTTCTCCATAAACTCGGAGAAGATCATGTATGCCAAATACCTTAGAATTGAACAGACAATCAGAACAAGTACTAGGGCGAGAAAGTACAGTAATTGACGTACCTGTCAAAGACAACTGGTTAGCTGCCTTTGGCTTGGGTCCTGCGTTTGACTTGGTACCCTTTTGCTTCGGGCACTCATTACGCATGTGTCCTTTTTCTTCGCAGATAAAACAACGTCCTTCCTTCTTGAGCTTCAAAGCCCTAAGGAGTCGTTTCTTCTTCGCTGGTGTCGAACTGGAATTCTTCGAAGGTTGGTCCGAAGACTTGCCTTCATTCGTGTTAGCCATAGGTGCGGAGAACTTTCTTTTATGCTTGTTCCCCTGCTCGGTAACGGGTTTTGACTTGGAAGAGACCATCGTATCATCATAGATACGAGCTGAATGAATGGGCTCGTCCAATGTTTTACATTTGTTATTTTTAACCTGTAATCGGTACGAGTCTGGTAAACCAGCTACGAAAAACCCCAAAAGAGTAGTGGGATCCATCTTTGTAGCCTTCATCTGCAAGTCACGAAACTTCTGGAGGTAGACCTCATAAGTGAGGTGCTGCGAGGTCATGGTCAAAGCTGAAAACCGGGCAACAACATCGTAGTCATCCTCTTTCTTGAGGAATTCTTTCTTGAAAATATCTTCAAATTGTGCCCAAGTCATCGGCTTTGGGTTCAGTTCCTTCCACCAAAGCAAAGCTTTGCCGGACAGGAAACCTGCTGCTAACTGTATCTTCTTTCCATCATCATATGGATGAACTGAAAGTGAACTTGCCACTTGTGTAGCCAAGTGTCCACGATCTCCTTGGTTCGCTGCTTTTGCTCGCCCCCGAACGGTTCCGGAGTAATATTGGGGCCTAAAGCAGAAGCCAAGGTATCCATTCCCGAAAAAGTAGAGAGGGTAGTGGTCAATAGAGCGATGGAGTTCTGCAAAGCCTGCATCTGGGCTGCGATTTGTGCCTGACGTTCCGCTGAAGAAGCTTCGAGAGCTACTTTGAACTCTTGGAAATCTGATTTTGACACAAACTCGTCAAAAAGATCGGCATCAGTGCCTTCCGTAGCCGGCAAGCCTTCGCGTTCCACGAGGGGCTCCAACTCTGATTGTTGGGTCGACATCGTGAAGAGGGTACGCGGAGAGAAAATTTGGTCTTGGCACAACAAAAGTGCGTGCGAACTTGAGAGCTTGAGAGCTTGAAAACTTGAGAACTTGAGAACTCGAGAGATGTGTGGCAAGAAGCCCACGTGAGGGGGTTTATAAAGGTTTCCCAAAAGCCAAAAAAAACTCGAAAAGCTAGGCTTAGCTTTTGCTTTAGCTTTTGTGTTTTTTTTTTTGAATAAATATATATATATATATATATATATATATATATTTTACTATATATATATATGGATATATATATTCGCTTTTCTTTTAAAAAAAAACATCTTGAAACCTTTGAGAGGGGGGAGTTCTTTTAAAATTTAAAAATTTTAACCTCCCCTAAAAAAAAACAAAAACGAAAGCATTAAAATTTTTTATTTTTTATTTTTTAAACGTAATGCTTAACTTGTTTTTTTTTTTCGCTTCCCTCCAAATCGGCTGCGCCTGGATTAGCCCGCCGGCGCATGCTGTCGTCACCCACTGCCGGCGCATGGTTTCCTGCCGGCCCTGCGCTTCTCGCCAGCGTGCTTTCGCCAACCGTCGCCTGCGACAACCCTGCGTAGGTGTGGTCACCCGTCCACGTGCGCCTGGGCACTGCCTGGGTTGGATGCGCAGGCTTGGCTGGCTGCGCTGCCTGGCTGGAGCGCCTGCGTAGGCCTGGGCTGGCCTGGGCGCCTGCCCGCCTGGCCTAGGCGCCTACATGGGCTGGCTGCCTGGCCACGTAGGCCCATGCGCCTACCTGCAAGACCGCCAACAGCAAACTAGCGTCTCCCGCCAGTGCACTAATCTGGTCGCCTGCAAGCAATTCAACACTTCTCTCATGCGCTCTCTCTCTCATGCGCCAAAAAACAACGAAAACAACGTGCTTTTTCGCTCTCTCTTTTTTTTCAGTTTTCTCTCCCTGCAGTTCATGCGTATGCACAACAATTCACCTCTTCTTTGCAAAAGCAATCAACCCTATTAAAACTACCATCTCCCATCATCAACATGGGTTTCTTTGATGAAGAAAAAGCACATACCAAACTGAAAACTGCAGTATGCACAGAAAAAACAGCAAGTTTTTTAACACATACCGTTCTTCGACCTCTTCTTCTCTACCTACCGACTTGCTCGTTCACGAGGTATGCTCTGATACCACTGTCAAATCCCCACGGATCTTCCCTCGTGATCGATCTTGGTTCGAAACTCGAATCCTGCAAACAAACGAACACAAACAAGCATGGGGGTGCAGGCCTGACTCACCTCCCAACCATGACAGCCGTGGGCAAGCCCACAATCTTGGCTGTCCCCACCGAGCCACGAGCTGAGCTAACTAGGTTGACGTACCGACCAATCTCCTCCTCGTGACGTCCCATACCGCCACGAAGCTGCCCTCACGGGCCTCGAGACTGCTGCCGGCCTTGGCTGCATAAAGCAGGTGCACGTCTGCACTAGATCCAGGCTCCAAGACCATAGAGCTCTCACAAACTCGCGAGACTCTCTATATCAATAACTAACCTTGGCCACCCTTTTATAGGCTCTTGGCCGGTCATCGGGCGTCCACACTTGGCCGCCCGCCCGTCCATACTTGGGTGCCCGCCCGTTAGTATAACCCTAACTCAGCTTGTCAATCAGCCTGCCTAGTTCCAGGCTTCCCCAAGCCTCGAAACTAGTCTTGCATGCGTATAGCACACGGTAGATACCAACTGTGCACATGACAGAAGGAGAAGGCCACCGCTGAATCAAGTGCCTCCTCCCCTCGGGCCGGAGGTATCACCACATGCACTCTGATGGGTGCTAGCTCATGGGGGCCCTCCACTCCAAAAAGCCGTGTGAAGGAGTAGTCAAAAGCCTCCGAGCGCTGTCTAGTGTTGAGCCTACTCAGCCGACTGCGGATAGAGGATATCCGTGAAGCCCGAATCGGCATGGTAGGTCTCCTCTGCGATGCTCGAGCGAGGTTGGTGCTCAGTGCCCGCCGGACAGTAGATGAGCGCCAGGGTACTACCAGGGTCTCCCGAGGAGCTGAGGCGAGCGGAGGGGGGAGGGGGGGGGGAGAAGGGGGTGGGGAGGGAGCCGCTGACAAAACGGGAGCGGAAACGGGAGGAGGCGAAGGCGGAAACGAGGCGGGAGGGGGAGTGGGGGCGAAGGAGCGGGTACTTGCATCTCCAGATCCTCAGTCTGCGTTGGGGTCTCCTCCTGGAGGGGAGCAAAGCTGTTCCTCACTGGAACCCAGTGATGCTGAGACTGTGACTGCTGCTGCATCGGCCTCTGGGCCTGCTGCTGTGGCTGTCTCCCTCTACGGCGCCCCTGTCCAGGCTGCCAATCCGAGGTCTCCGTGGGCTGAGCAGGTGTCCTGGAGGCTGCTTGCCGAGCCACATCTGCGGGCGGGCCATTAGGGGCCTGCTGTTGTGGTGAAGGTCGGGGTCTCCTGCGAGGGCAGGCCTTGGCTAGGTGGCCGACTTGCCTGCATATAAAACACTGGTTCGGGAGCCCCGAGAACTCCACTCTCTGATCAATCCATCCCCCCCTATCCTAGGTAGCTGAATGACCTTTGGAAGAGAGGAGATGTCAGACACCAAAACTCTGACCGAAGGCAGGCCAGCTGCTCTAGCCACCACCGAAGCTGCTGTGGGGCCAGTCTCAAGCATCGAGCCCACCAATGCTCCTATCCTAGAAAGGAGCGGAAGGTACTCGCGGCGGAGTCCAGGGAAGCAAACTGTGACATGAAATAGGCGCTCTCCCTGCTCGCTCGCTGCTGGGTCGAAGCCATGCTGCCAAGGTCTGAAGAAGGCCCGAGCGCCCCTGATGTCAAGGGGGCTCATGGCTAGGACCTGGGCCATGCTCTGGGCTGTCTCGAACTCGATCTGGTAGTGTCCGCGGCCCAGTAGCTGAATGTCCAGGATCTTGCCCACATCTGCAAGAAGGCGGGCCTAGAGAAGATCCCGGATCTCCCCTCTGCTGGGGCGAGTGCCGACTATACGGCAGATAGTGGAATGTGCCTGGAGGCGTTCCACCTCTGCGGCGAGGCTCGCTTCCTCTTTTGGCGAAAGAGAAAGCCTCAAATGGAGTCATCTTAGGTACTGAAGTCATCGGAGATCGGTTGAGGGTATGGACAGCCGTAGCCATAGCCTCTCCCCAAAGTGGACGAGGAAGATACTCCATTCTCTGAAGGCAATCCTATATTGGCCAACTCCGGCTTGATGCCATGTTCCGCACAAAACCATACGAAAGCATTAGAAGAAAACTCTTCTCCTTTGTCAGCCCGAAGAGTCTTTACCTGCAATCCAAACTCCTTTTCCACCATAACATGCCACCCTTTGAACCAAGCAAAAGCTTGGTCCTTTTGGGAAAGAAAATAAACCCACATAAACCTACTACAATCATCCACAAGCAGCATGAAGTACAAGGAACCTCCCAAAGATGGGTCTACATAGGTCTACACAAGTCAGTGTGTGCCAACTCCAAAGGTTTTGAAGCCCGCCTAGTAGGTTTCTTTGGAAAAGACTCCCTATGCTACTTACCACAAATGCAAGAACTACAGTGTCCCTGCCTGTTGCCAACATCTGGCAAGCCATCCACCATCTGGTCCCGGAAAGCCCGCCGCAGTGCATCCACATTCAAGTAGCCAAAACGGAAATGCCACAAATTACCAAGCTAGTACATGTCAGAGAAGAGAGTGCTGAGAGTTTGTAGATCCCATTCTCCACTCCGCCTTCCTAAACAACCTAGCCTGTTGCTTTGTCTCGGAGAGCAACAAAATGCTCATCAAACTCCACCCGTATGCCAGCCTTGCAAACCTCATGCACTGACAAAAGATGAAAAACCAAGGGATGGGACATAAAGAACCAAGGAGGAATGCTTCCCCCCTTTGCCATTGGGAATAATCTCCAACCTACCCTCACTGTGAATCAAGATAGTGGATTTGTCACCAATGAAGATGTGACCTGTCTGCCATCAAAGATCCTGTAATAACTCTCACGAAGGAGTCATGTGCCTGGAAGCACCTCTATCGAGAATCCACTTCCGAGTATCCTTGGCGGTGAGACCAACTGCCCCCTGCTCGAAGAAGATGAAGCACCTGTGTCCATAATCTCCAAGTGCACAAAAGCTAGAGTCTTTACATTTGCAGTTGAGGAATCAGCACTTTTCTCGGTACTCCGCTAAGGACACTTCCTCCAATAGTGACCCTTCTGGCCACAATAGTTATAGGTTCACTCAACCTTCAAAGCATCCCGCTCTGAGTCGGGCTTCTTCTCAGAAGACTTCCCTTTGCTCTTGTTGTTGTTGTTGCGGCCTTTCGACCGCTCGTTAGTCAGAGCCTCGGAACTTCCGTCCTGTGGAGGATTCGTAAACCACTCTTCTTGATCCAAGAGCATCGGCACAAGCTCCTCCCATGTGATGATACTGAGCCTCCCACTAGTGATCAAAGAAGAATAGAAAGCTGAATATTGAGGGGTAAGAGGAGATAGAAAAGTGATGGCCATATCCTCTGAAGATATCTCCTTTCCAACCTGAAGAACCTCCTGCTGAAGAGCCTCGAGTTTGTTGATGTGCTCCCGCATCGTCGAAGACTTTGCAAGATTCATCACTCGCATTTGCACTTCCAAGGAAATCCTCTTTATGGGTGATACCCTGTTATACAAAGAAGCCAAGTGCTGCCAAATCCCTCATGCCAGCGTCATGTGTTTGATGTGATTGATCACTTGGAGTGTGCAATTAAGGAAGATGAAAGAATGCACAAGGGCATTGGCACGATCCAGCCTCCCGCTCTTTCCTAGTAGAAGGTAAAAGCTCACCCTCCTCCAACTCTGGCTGTGGAACTCCAACTACAATGAAATCAACCAAATCATAAGACTCCAAGACAGAGTCCATCATTACCTTCCAGATGCCATAGTTGGTCCCGTCCAACTGTCGATCCACCGGGAATGTCAGGAGGGTGGAGATCTTCACATGCTTCTCAGCCATCTCGAGCAAATCTGTGATCTCAAGGGTTCACAAGGTCTTGTGAGGGAGACAAACCCTCAAGCTCTCACTGTCTCCAAGCTTCAAGCCACCTGGGGCTCTGATACCATGTCGGAATGCACAACGGAAATGAGACAAACAGCTGTGAGAGAGAAAACGCAGAAGTGTAGAGAAAGAGAGAAGCTGTATAAACTTTGCTATATACACTGAAGATCCAGTACAGATATGATACAACAAATGGTGTGTGGGCAAGGGTGGTATATATTAAACCCTACACCCTGGGGCTGCTGGTCGGCCAGTCTAAAACAGGCGGACAGCAGCAAGACTGCCCACGACTGGATAAAATCCCAGTCGGCCAGCACATGATCAAGTCGGGGTAGCAAACATACCATGTCGGCCAGCAGAAGATAGTCCCCCACGACCAGAAAAAAACAGGGAAAAAAATGGAACATGAGGAAAAAATGGAGAAGCACCTACACGGGCGGGCACACCCACAACAATGGCCCTAATATGTAATATGTACAGACAGGAGATGACTGCTAACAAACACCACAAAGCAGCAGATAAGATATGCTGGTGGCTGTGGCTAAGCAGCACCCACACCACAGATTTTGCCACAAGCAGTCACACTGCCAGTTGGCCCTACATTGTTCAGAGATGCAGAGCCAACTGGATAAAGCGGTATTCTTGCGGCAATTCACCCAGCTCCTTAATCCTAATTTTACAGAAATTCACCTTTAGTCAAGCAGACACACTTCACTAAATTTAATTTACTGAGATTAAGGAGTGACTAATAGAGAATCAGTGAATCATTAAGGGTTGATTAAGCCATAATCTTCTATAGCGGATTCACCAGCAGAGATGAGAGAGAGAGGAAGAAGAAGAAAAACCTGTCACCCGCTTTTAGCCACCGGTCAATGGAGACTGCGAAGGAAAGAGAGACCTAGCGACCTGGAAACAGAGAGATGGAGTGCTGATGATAGACGTTTTTCTCCTCACGTGTTGGCACAAATAGACACTACCACAGCTTCTTCTCTTTGGTCGATTTGCTTCACTTGGGAGGCTCCTTCTCTCACTTCGATCGTCACCCATAGCACAATCTCTGTAGCCGCTTGCTTTTCACGAGCTACCGTGCATACATATCTATAGTACGTGTTGTCGTGCACAGGGCCTATGGCTCTTTCTTTTTGCTTATAGCCACCTTGTCACCCTTGGCCACCCTCTGCTCTTTTGCTACATCTTAATCTCTCCTATGATACTTGCAATTTTTGGGTATGTCTGTTCGGTTGCACCTTCTGTTCGAACATAGGCTGTGTCTGGCTTCTTTACATGCACCCTCTAGGCTAATTTAAGCCACAGACAGTCCCCATTAAATAATTTTAAAACTAATCTTAGCTAATAAAAAACTATTAGTACTAACTTAAAACAAATTCTAATACTAAGTACTAACTATAATGCTAATACTAACCCTAAATACATATTGACTGTTAATACTAACCCTAAATATTAACTCTTAATACTAACCTAAATATTCCCTACCCACTACGACTCTAAATCAAATCTAATAAAAAACACCTCAAATCAACCCAATCTACCTATTCATCCACAAATCAACACATAGATCTTTCACCATGTGGCCATGGAAAACAAGCGCAACACAAGAACTATTTCCTTGAGCAAAAAGGATATAAATGCTATAACCCTGAGGCACCTAGAAGTCCACTTGTACAGAACTGCACGTGAGTTGAGGGTCAACAGAGATGTTGTGTTTGGTGAAATGAGTAGCTGGTATGTTGCTGAGAAAGATGCCGTTGGGGTTGATATAACTGGAAATGTGATTGCACAAAATGCAAGTCAACAATCACAATCATTGAGTGGACCTCAAGAGTCCTCTTGTGTTGGGTCTGTTAATAGACCATGGAGTGGCAGGCTGCGTCAAAATACTAGTCCTGAAAATGCAATTGGTACATCACGGAAAGGCAAAGAGAACCGACATTTTTGCAAGGCATTTTTATGCTAGAGAGTCTAGTGGCTCGGAGTAGAGCCTTGATGATGAGCTTGGGATTCCAACTATTAGAACACCTAGTGTAAGAAAGGCAAGAGAAGCTGTGAAAATGCTAGGTAGTGATCTCATGGACAACTTAGGTCAGGGAGATTCAGAAAACTTCTTGACAGGTTGACATATAATGGTTATTTCTCTTATCATTATGCATGTATGGCTAAAGTTGTGCAAGATGTTGAACCCACATGTTTTGAAGAAGCCGTTGGGAATTTAGATTGGGAGAAAGCCATGGATGAAGAAATGGCTGCATTGGATGTAAATGAGACTTGGAAATTGGTGCCATTGCCTGAGGACAAGAAGGCTATTGGATGCAAGTGGGTGTACAAAATAAAGCACAACTCAGATGGAAGTATTAGTATAGCAGGTATAAAGCAAGATTTGTTGCCAAAGGTTATGTTCAAAATTATGGCATTGATTATGAGGACATGTTCAGTCCCGTTGCCAAGATGGCAACCATGAGAGCTATTATTGTGATGGCTACATCAAAAGGATGGGTTAATAATGCATTCTTGCATGGTGAATTTCAAGAAGAAGTGTATATGGATCAGCCACTAGGTTATGAAGATATGGGTCACCCTGATTTTGTATGCAAGTTGCATAAAGCTTTATATGGCTTGAAATAGGCACTGAGAGCATGGCATGATAAGGTAGCACAATATCTTATCACCATTGGTTTTTATGTGATCATTAGGTCCATGTGATCATCACAATCTATTGATTGTTGGGGGTGATAGTGGAGAGGAAGTTGAGAGTGTGAAATGTCTCCTTAAGCAGAAATTTGACATGAAGGATTTGGGTGAGCTGAGGTACTTCCTTGTTGGCATTGAGGTTATTTTAGAATGGCCAAGGGCATATGGCTTACAGAGGCAATATGCATTGGACATGCTATCCAAATATGGTATGGCTAGTTGTAAGCCATTCGACTACACCAACTACTAGTCCACCACTGAGTTATGACATACTTATCTTGCCAGCTCATAGTACTTTAGTACTTATGTTGTATTTCCCTTATCTTTTTGGTAGAACCCTTTTGTAAGAAACTAGGGTTGGCCACTCAAGGCATGGAGTGAAAACATGGGTGTGGGTCACCATCCTCACATCTCATATGGGAGAAGTTCACCATGAAAGCTTGGGCATAAGAGCTCCAAGAAAGATAATAGTCAAATGATCAATAATGTGTGTGTACAATGCCCATGAGCCTAATATATCATATAGCCCAAGGCCCCCAAAGGCACATATGTAAATGACTCAAAACCTAAGTGCCTAGGCCCCATCCTCCATGTGTATGTGACACCAAATCTACTTCGTTACAAACCATCCCCTCCTACAATGATTTCGTCCTCGAAATCGAAAGGTGGCCATGTACAAACATATACAAGAGGCTATATACAAAAGCCAAAAATGTGCTCATGACCTAGATGTATCTACCATCAAAACATGTCCACTGTTGGAATTAGGGTTGCAGGAATGCACACACAACTTCAAGAAGATGAGGAAGCTTGAGCACAACACAGTAGTGTCTTATGAGTGCCAAAAATGAAAGATAACAAGCCCTAGAAGATAATGGGCGTATATACAATGCACGGGGGAAAAAACCTCCTAGTGAGGGAAAAAGTGCCCCGGCGGTCCTAAGTGTGTTCACACACATCACTACTATAATATGGTAACAAATCCCCCCTGGAGTGATGCGGTGAACAAGAGCTAGCACTCATGTATAGGGAAGTGTCTAGCTATGTGGACGAATCCACAAAAGGGAGTAAGCCCAAAGCTTTGCGAAAAGCTTCGAACTTCTCACGAGGCAGAGCCTTTGTGAAAAGGTCTGCAAGGTTATCTTGTGTTGGCACATAAGCCAAACTGATCTCTCCTGCAGAGAGTCTCTCCCTGACATAATGGTAGTGCACCTCAATGTGCTTCGTACGAGCATGGAACACTGGGTTCCGCGCAACTGCCAATGCGCTCTGACTGTCAGTGAAGAGGGTGGTGGCAGATGGCTGCCCAACACCCAAATCAGCCATAAGGCGTCTGAGCCACACACACTCAACCGTAGCTGTGAAAGCTGCCCTGTACTTAGCTTCACAACTAGAAGTGGCCACAGTAGGCTGCTTCTTGCTCAACCATGATATGCATGAGCTTCCAAGCATGAAGCAAAAACCACTCGTGGACACGCGTGTGTCATAACAACCAGCCCAGTCAGAATCTGAAAAAGCATGTAAATCTGGCGGCAATGATCCCCCCTTGGGATAAAACAACCCAAGATGCCGAGTACCACTCAAATAGCGAAAGATACGCTTCACTGCCTGCCAATGCTTAATGCCTGGGCTATGCATAAATCTGCTCACCTGTGAGACTGCAAACTGAATGTCTGGCCTCGTAATGCATACATAAATGAGGCAACCAACAGCTGTCTGATAGAGTGTGACATCAAAGTGATCTCCAGCATCATGAAGACTCAACTTCAAACCTGTCTCCATTGGAGTAGCAATAGGCTTGCAGTCTTCAAGGCCAAATCTCCGCAACAATGTTTCAATATACTTTGTCTGACACAAAGCAATACCTCCATCACACTGCTTAAATTGTATCCCCAAATAATGATGCAAATGCCCCAAATCTGACATCTCAAAAGAGGCATTCAAATCAGCCTTAAAATCAGCAATATGACTCTCATTTGGTCCTGTGAGCAGCATGTCATCGACATAGAGAGCAATGATTAGATGTACACCATCCACACGTTTAACATACAAAGTGCTTTCTGTTGGACTATTCTGAAACCCATGTGCAGTCAAATATGCATGTATTTTTTCATACCAAGCTCGTGGAGCTTGCTTTAAACCATATAAAGCTTTTTTTAACTTGCACACTTTGTTTTCCTGCCCTCTTTGAACAAAACCACGAGGCTGCGATACATACACCTCCTCATGCAAATCTCCATTTAAGAACGCAGTCTTTATGTCCAGCTGATGTACATTCCAACCATTATGAGCTGCTAATGCACAGATGCTACGAACAGTGGTCATACGACATGTGGGAGCAAAAGTCTCATCAAAATCAATGCCCTTCTCTTGAGCATAACCTTTTGCAACAAGCCTAGCCTTATGGCGATCCACTGTGCCATCAGGCTTACGCTTCAATTTGTATACCCACTTAGTGCCAATGGCCTTCTTGCCAGGGGGCAAGTCACATAAAGACCATGTACTATTCTTCATAATAGCATCGTATTCTGTTTGCATAGCAGCCATCCAATTTTCTGAACTTTGTGCCTCATCAAATGAAACAGGCTCACTTTCATCGCACATACTAGAAACAGCCAATGCATAACAATCTGACGCATAAGAGGCACCATGAGAGCCAGAACGAGTGCGACTAGACAAAGGGGCATCCAACTTGCTGTCACGCAAAGTCTGCACCAGCCATCTAGGCATATTCCTAGAGCCCTCAATCTCTTGTCTCTCATCCTCAAGTGCATCATGCACATCTGCATCAGATATAGGCTGATCTGTGCCATCATTTAAAACCTGCATAGGCTGAAAAACTGCCTCATGAGGTATTGCACTTGACTGTGCACCACTGAAAAGAGGCAACAATGTATCATAGACATCACGTGAGCTGATATCTGTCTCCTTAGTACATGAAACCAAGGGCTGAACTGCATCTTCCACAAATACAACATCACGGCTAACCAAAATGCGCTTTGTCTGTGGATGATACAAACGATAGCCTTTGCTCTCAGCACTATATCCAACAAAAATACATTTGACAGCTTTGTCATCCAATTTTCTGCGATGTTGCACAGGCACTAATGCATATGCCAGGCAACCAAAAACACGTAAATGGCCAACAGATGGCTTGCGGCTATGCCAAGCCTCATATGGAGTGACAACCTGTAATGCTTTGGTGGGACACCTGTTTAGTACATAAGTGGCACACATGACAGCCTCAAGCCAAAAACCATGTGGTAGACTTTGACTCTTAACCATACATCTTGCCATTTCCATGAGAGACCTGTTTTTTCTCTCAGCCACACCATTTTGCTGTGGTGTATACGGCACTGTACATTGGTGTTTTATCCCACGCTCAGCCAGAAATGCATTAAATTCTGAAGACATATACTCCCCCCCTCGATCTGAACGGAGGGTGCCCATCTTACTTTCTGACACATTTTCAGCCATAACCAAAAACTGTTTGAAGCACAAAAACACTTCGGACTTTGCCTTCAAAGGATATACCCATGCATGCCTGGTAAAATCATCAATGAAAGTCACGAAGTAAAGGTAGTTTCCAAATGATGGAGTTTGCATGGGACCACAAACATCACTGTGAACAAGCTGCAATCTGCGTTCAGCTCTCACTGATCCATCTTTGGGAAAGGAAGCACGCTGCATTTTACCCAATATGCAGCCCTCACAAACATGCTTGACAGGTGCCTCAAGCTTAGGCAAAGAAGACACCATTTCAGATTTCTGCAGGCGCAGCAAACTTGCAAAATTCAGATGACCAAAACGTGCATGCCACAGTTTTGCATTTGAAATAGCCTGCGTATCCATAATAGCACATGCTGAATCCTCTACACATTTGCCATCCATATTGAGCTTATACAGCCCTCGACATAGTGAACCAGATGCTACAATGATGTCACCACAAGAGAGATCATGAACAGTACATCTGTCATCCACAAATTTTACAACCAAACCTGTTTTGGCAAATGCGGAGACTGACAGCAGATTCTTTTTGATCCCTGGCACATACAATGCATCAAAAAGTGTAAAGGTGTTGCCATTTGCAACATTCAGCACAATCTATCCAACTCCTTTAACGGGATAAGAGGAGTTATTGGCACAAGTGACAGTATTCCCTGTGGGAGCAGACTCAAGGAAAGTGAATAAACTGCGCTGCAAGGTGATATGCTTAGTGGCACCACTGTCAAAGTACCATACATCTGAATCTACTGCAGACATACATGTGTCATGCAAAGATGGGTCATAACTGCACTGCGCATTGAATGCCCATTCTGTATCTAGCACAACATTAGCAGATTCATTGTTAGAAGGAGAGGCATCTGCAACAGCCATACCAGCCTCTTTCTTCTTAGCCTCTTTCGCAGCCAGCTTAGGACACGCTTTGATGACATGATCATTTCCCTTACAGTACTTGCAAAATGTCTTCTGTTTGTCACCCTTCTTCTCATCTTTGTCTTCCTTCTTTGGTTGCGCAGCATTTGCAGATTTCTGCTTACTAGAAGAAAAGCCAGCTTTACCTTTCCCGCTTCTCTGACTAGCAACGAAAGCTTGATCTGCGACACGCATAATATTCCTGTTTTGCCTTGACTGGTCTTCTTGCAGCAAAACAGAAACTAACTCCTCAAATGATAAGGCATTGGGATTGCCTTTCATCATCAAGCGAAGAGTGGAAGCAAAACCCTGATAAGAATCTGGTAGACCATTCAAAACAGTCTGCACAAGTGAACTGTCTGACAGGATTTCATCTGCAGAAATGAGCTGCTCTTTGAAATCCTTGATCTTTGTCAAAAAGCTATCCATAGAATCACCTTCGTTCATATGCTCACTCTCCAACTGTTTTCGGAGATAAGCAACACGAGCCTCATTTCTTGCCTGATACAATGTGGCAAGTACATCCCAAGCATCCTTAGAAGTCCTGCAGGAGCGAATATGTGGGATAATGGTACGTTTGACAGACAGCGCAATCAAGGCATGAGCCTGCGCATCTCTACCATCCCAACGAATCTGCTCTGCTGAAAGTGGTGGTTCTCGAACAGCTGCTACAGCACTTGTGCCTGCACCATCATCAACAGTACCTGTTTCTGATGTGTTTGCAGCATTCCCAGCCACAATAGGACGTGCATCAATACCCTGCACAATATTCCATAACCCCTTTGCTACCAATACATGTCGCATCATATATGCCCACAATGGATAGTTGGTGCCATCCAACTTATCCTCAGCAGCCAACATGCGGAATACATCATTGTTGTCAGCCATGGCCAATGACTGTACTACTAGATGTAAATGCTGTCTGTAAGAGGTAAACCTGTATAAAATCGACCTGTGCTATGTAGCACAGCCCAAAACAGACGAATGGGCACCTGTCCTGCAGATTTTAATCTTGACAGAAAATCTGCACAGTAGGACGATTTTGCCTGCGCAGTACTTGGAATGCAAAAACGGAGGGCGAAATGACTTCAGATCAAAATTCTGAAACGAACGAGCTTTACGGGCTCTCCCACGGCATATACTAACCTGCAGATGCTCGTGAAACCTCGTTGCAATCGGAGGAGATGAAGCGGCAGGTGCCGGTGATGCTGCCCGGGAGGAGGAAGCCTGCTCTGATACCAATTGTTGGAATTAGGGTTGCAGGAATGCACACACAACTTCAAGAAGATGAGGAAGCTTGAGCACAACACAGTAGTGTCTTATGAGTGCCAAAAATGAAAGATAACAAGCCCTAGAAGATAATGGGCGTATATACAATGCACGGGGGAAAAAACCTCCTAGTGAGGGAAAAAGTGCCTCGGCGGTCCTAAGTGTGTTCACACACATCACTACTATAATATGGTAACATCCACGACATCCACCCGGAACGAATGGAAAGGATAGGAGGGTGTCGTCGACAAGGTGAGGCTAGTGATAATGATGCCTGGATCAAATGGAAATCCAAGACATGCCTGACTCATGACCATATCAATCATGTATCCTCCTGGATCAAATGGATGATGCAATGCACCACATCCATCAATGAGATACATCCAATATTCCCCTAGGTCAAAAAGATAATGCACCCATGTATAGGATCCTGCGAGTACATGATAACCTGTATATAGCACCACCCACTCGGATCATAGGTGAATACATCATGTCGTCCAAGAGTGAATGCATGATCGACTATGTATGTATCAATGCATAGGCATCCATGATCATCAAAAGAGAATGCCTCATACTCCATCAAATGTGAATCCATGTCCTCACTGCATCCATCACCATGCATAGGTCCATAGGCATGATCCACATCACATATGACTACTTGAGCATAATCCATATGTACCAAGGTATAATCCTCATCACTGTCCATATAACCCTCATAGAGGTCACAATCATAGACTCTCCACTCATCTCTCAAGAAAGGGTCATAGACTAGGTTCCCATAGAACCTCCATGAAGTATCCAATAGCTACTCACTACTAGATGCATGAATAACCTCATCATCGATGTCATCCATATCATCAATGTCATCCACATGCTCACTAGCATTATAAAACTCATCCTCATCATATGTCATCCTCATCATATGTAGCATGTGTATGCATACTACCATCATCCACATCAACATAAATGCTCTCCTCATCACAAATAATGATGGTAGATGAATCATCAACACTTGCATAAGCATCATCAAGATGCCTAATGTCACCATGATCAACAATGCATATGTCTTACCATATGTATAATCTTCATCCTCATAGGCATGTGCATCATCACATGAATCATCATCCCTTTAAGAAGATAAAGATATCATGTAATGAAGCAATTATATATGCACATGTAAATGTATACGTTTGGGCCTAGGCACATGGACTTTGGGTCCCTTGAGCATAGATTTGGGGCATGGGCATATTATTACAGCCAGTGTGAAATGGCCAGACACTATATAAGTGACCTTGATCTAGGCTATTATACCTATCATTGTTGGTACCTTTCATACTTTGGACATATGTATATACATCTTCTTGGAGATTATGCCCCAAGCTTTCATGGTTAATTCATGGCAGTCTTTCCAAGTCTAGGTGCTACTCCTTAGGATAAGTGGGACATGTGTACTCCATGCTAATGAGTACGATTCCCTAGGTCCCTTGATTGCATTAGTATCAAACCCATGGATTCTCTTAATTGCATTGGTATCAGAGCCATGGATTCTCTTCATTGCATCTCATAACAATTAAGAGCATAGAAAGTAATTACATTCAATACCTAAAAAAGTACATTTATATTGATATATACACAAAAAAAAGAATCAAATCCTCATCAATGTGTTCTAAATCCCCCAAAAAAAATATCCTAGAGAGCCCTATTCATCTTCATCCCCTCAAGCTCATCTCCATCATCATCATTATTGTCATCATCATGTTGCTCTTTATCATCACCCTATATACAAATAGAAAAGAAAAAAAAATACATAGAGAACTATAATTTTGTTAGAAAATATAAAAGAGAATATGATATACTAATAAATTCACCTCAATAGGAGCTTGAACTATTTTCCTCTTTTCAAGAATCCATTGCCATGTGTCTTTCTCATTGTGTCTTTAAAGATAACCATATTCTTCTTTTATTAGCGAGCTTGTGTTTTCTCATGTTTTGCGATTATAAATGCGGTTGACAACATCGCTATGCCTAAGCCATGTTATAGCTGTGTTAACCGCATTTATAAATGCGTTTATAAATGCAATATAGTCATATATTTATAACCATGTTTATAACCGCAGTATAGCCGCATTTACAACCGCATTTGTAATCATAAAACCATCAAAGAGCTAGAACACATTAAGAAGATAAAGATCTTATAACAATTAAGAGCATAGAAAGACATTAATTTCAATACCTAAAAAAGTACATTTATTCAATATCAAAAAAGTATTTAAAAAATCACATCCTAAAAAACTATCCTTACATAGAGAACTATAATTTTGTCAGAAAAGATAAAAGAGGTTATGATATACTAATAAATTTACCTCAATAGAAGATTGAACTATTTTCCTCTTTTCAAGAAGCCACTGCCATGTGTCATTGACGATAACCATATTGTTCTTTTATTGGGTGAGCTTGTACTTTCTAGAAAAATAAATTAATCATCTTAAGCAATTCTATGCATAAGATGAAAATATGAACTTTAAAAAAAAAGTGATAATACTTACACATTTTATGTGAAAGGTAGCCTTCCCACCCAGACTGTAGTGTGAGGACCAATTTGAGCTAATTTGCTACACTTTATTGTGCATGGCCTTGTGGGTTCTCTCTAAGATACTTCTCTCTAAGATTCTCTAAGATTCTTCTCCTACAATTATTCACTCCTTATTTGAGCAATGTGTTAACCCAAGGTCAATGCACCCAACATCACTTCCACACTTGTGGGCCACATCAACACTAAACAAAGGGAGAAAAAGAAGCCATTATCAATAGTAAAGAATGAACAAAGCCAAAAAAAAAAACCTAAGCAATCAAGGTCTGTAGGCTATGAAGTAGTTATGGACTCAAGATGGCATACCCCAAGTATACATGCTTGCCTAAGCAAGATACGATTAACTCTACTACACTTTAATCTTGAATAAATTATACTTCAAGTTGTGACTCGAGGGATGCCCAGTCCTTATGTGAAGCTGTCATCCCATGACATTAGGGATTGTGTCTGGCTTAAATTATCTTAGAGGGTGCATGCACAGAAGAGAAGGGGAGCATACATAGCATGTCCCAATAGAAGGTGCAACCAAACCAAATTTTGATTGAGAAGGGATCTAGAGGATAGGTTATCCCACAAGAAGAGGCATAGAGGTACGAGTCATAGTGAATCTTTAGACTCCAATGTTGACTGAATTCAGAGAACCATGCAAGCTACTCTTAGAGTTCAAGAGTCTAAGAAGGAGAAGAAGATTAGTCACAAAGCTTTCTCATTTCAAAACTACGATGGCAAGAAGTGAAAAGATAGCTTGAGCTCTTGCAAGCGCGCGCGCGCGCGCACACACACACACACACACACACACACACACAAACCCTAGAAGAGAACACACAAGATTAAAGGCTGAAAATTGTTCTTCTTCTTCACAACAAAAGGTGTAACGAAGTAGATTTGGTGTCACATACACATGGGGGATGGGGCCTAGGCACTTGGGTTTTGAGTCATTTACATATGTGCCTTTGGGGGCTTTGGGCTATATGATATATTGGGCTCATGGGCATTGTACACACATTATTGATCATTTGACTATTATCTTTCTTGGAGCTCTTATGCCCAAACTTTCATGGTGAACTTCTCTCATATGAGATGTGAGGATGGTGACTCACACCCATGTGAGGATGGTGACTCACACCCATGTTGTCACTCCATGCCTTGAGTGGCCAACCCTAGTTTCTTACAGTGGTATCAGCGCCTTGTCTTTGATCCAAGATTATTGTTTTTTTTTTTGCATTTTAATATTTTCTTGGAGTTTCTTGGGAATTTTCTCGATTTTGTTTGATTTCTTGATCGAGAAATGGAGCATGGGGAGTGTGGAATACTGGAATTCTCTTTAATTAATTATTTGAGTAAAGTTTTGGGGTCATGGGTTGGCTGAGGACCAAATTCTAAGGCGGTCGCTCTAATATTTGAAGATGGGACCAAAATTGGAGAAAAATTATGCTAATCTTGATTAAGTTTTCTTAATCAAAACGTTTATGATTTTTTGCCTTCTCTACATGCTTGATTCTAAGGGAAAATAGGGCTTCTTCCTCTTGCCATGGAGTAGCATTGATTTAGGGATTTGATAGTGCCTTCCAAGATCTCTCTAAGGAACCCTTCAATGGAGCTTCATGACTTCAATTCATGGAGAAAAATCCATTGGTTTCTGCATCAATTATTTAAGGAGGTATCACGGCTGTTTTGCTTGATTGAGGGTTTAATTATGAATGTAGTGTTGCTTAGATGCTAATTTCAACCAGATTTAGTGCTGAATCGCGCATGAGGTTCTGTAGAATTGGGGCTGCATAGCTGCGTTTTCCTTGCTTTGGTTGTAAGCTTAAACTTGTTTAAGCTTGGATTGAATATTGCAAGGCATAATATGGATAATAGAGTGCTTAATCTATTGCATTTTGAGGCATTTTGCTACGCATAGTCGTGGGGGAGTTGTCAACCACATTGTTGCATTTTCCAAGCCCTCTAATGCAAGCTTAATCTCACTTAAGTCTTCTTAAGCTCACTTAAGTCTTCTTAAGTGAGCTTAACTTTGGTTTAAGCATTGCAAGCTCAAGTGTGGATTATAAGGTTTTCCATGGCTGCGTTTTCTCTTGTGCTTCTATAGTGTTTTTTTTGTGTGATTGTTGCTTTTTTCATGGTTTTGGAGCAAGCAAGAGCTTGCCTAAGCTTGGCATAAGAAGAGCCAAGTTTAAGCTTAGCAACAAGTGAGTTAAAGGGGCTGCAAATCTACTCCATTGAAAGAAAAAAGCTTCCGGGAGGAGTTGTCCACTCAAGAGGTGTGGAAGGAGATGCTTACCAAGCTTTGATCATCCTCTTCATAGTAAGTGATCATCCTCTTCAAAGCATCAACCATCTCAAGCATCAAGGATTCAACAATCAAGCAATAATCATGGAGTAAGGGTACATTTTATATGTTGAATGCCATTTCTAAGAGGCTTCATTACGTCTGAGTTAGAGTGGAGTTTAACCATCCGTAGATTGATGGTAGTTAGAAACTCAACAAGATTCTAGAGCATATGCTTATGCAAAGAGGTTACTCTAAGAGAGAAAGTATCTCTCAGCTTTGGAACCGATCCTTGTGATGCATGATTCGATTGGCTCTAGTTTATTTCTCCTATGGCCGTAGAGCTTTCCAAGGAGAAGTTTTAACAAGTTGCTGATGCAACATGGTAGCGTAGTCTACAAATATCTAGTAGCATAGTCTAAGAACTTGCGCTACTAAAGTGCTCTCCAGTACATTAGCTTCTGTGCTAATGACATGATGCAAAATCAAGGCATGAAATTTGCCTTAAGGTTTTGGTTGAAATACCAAATCATGGCTTGTGTGAGCATGATCTTGTCTTTACAGAGGTCTGGTGCGCTGTATGCGTACGCACTTTGTCACAGCCGCGCCCACCTTCCTCGCCGGCACGTAATGCTAGTCCGGAGAGACTGGCCGTAGGTGCGACGCGAGAGTTAGTCCGGAGAGGCTAGCCGAGCCTTCGGGGTATAGTTTTGATAGTCCAAGTGCGGGGATGGCCATGTCCGGGGTTCAGTGGGAGAGGACGCCCATGCGGAGTTATGGGCGGCCAGGCTAGTGTGGACGACAGGCCACACACTATATAGCCTGGGGGATGGGGGGCAATCCTCATTCTTCCTCTATGGCTGGGTGGTGAGCCAGAGGCCGTCCCCTCTTGTGGTAACGCCCGTAGCGGCGTTACGGGTATGTAACATCTAGCTTGGCTGAAATCCAATTCATACCCCCAACAACCAAGTTAGGAGCAACACCCCAACTGACAGGAACTCCCAGAACAGCTCCTCGAGAACCCCTGGAATGAGACGAAGAGAACCATCTGTGATCCTCCGAGACCTCCTTAAGACGGCTAAAAAGGTCATTGCCAGTTGCTTTGACCTCCTGAAGTGCTATTATCTCCGATTTGTTATTGCGAAACCATTGTTTAATTTCCTAGCCTTATTGGGGTCTGATAGACCCTTGATATTCCAAGAAACAATCCTCATTTATGGGACTTCTTAATGGATTTCTTAGCCTGAGCTCTCATGGACGATGCTTGAGAAGCAGCTTGCATTGGTCTTTTGTGGTCTTTGTGGATCTCCATAGGAGTGGAAAGCCCATCCCCCTCCACCTGGACTTCCTTGCCTTTATAAGCAGAGGTGACTCCCGCCTGAGCATTTGTATTCAGTTCTCGCATTGTAGTTTGGTCATTTTCATTGACCTGGTCTTCCAGCGATTTCCCCACCTCGGCTTCTTCATCAAAGCCAGAGAGAAGAGACTCTTCTACCTCAGAGTCCACCCACTCTGGTAAAGAAGCTAGGAGGGCAAATTTATTGACAGATTTCATCCTGGTCTTAGTTGGATCCTGCCAGGTCTCTTTGGCTGCCCTCTTAGGGGGGTGACTCTTGCTACTTTAGGGGCATGCTGAAGAGGTGTGGCATCTGGAGAAGCTGGGGAAGAGGCATTATCCGGGGCACGAGGGCAGTTTCTGACGAAGTGACCATTGGCACCACAGTGAAAGCAGGCGGAGGGAACGTATTTGTAAACTATGGCTTGTTCAAGGTGTTCACCATCGTCAGTGAAGATATCAATAGCTGAGGGGAGATCCATAGAGATGTCCATTTCTATGAGAACTTGAGGGTGCCATGAAGGCACATAATCAGAGCGGGGTTTACCTCCCAGGACTTTCCCCAGCTTAGAGCCAATAACTCCAAGGTGATTATGGTAGTGGAGGGGCAGATTAGGAAACTCTACCCAGGCAGGGTAATTAACCAAGGCAGAGGCTTCAGGATTGAAGTCTTTGTTCTAGTGAAATAAGCTAAGAGGGAGTTTCGGATGAGCCACTGGCCTCTGCTGAGGACATCAAATGCCATTTGTGGGAGTTTGAAAACAAACAGATAATGGTTTTTAGGGAGAGCCTGGATGGTCTCCACTTCAGCACCAATCGCACCCCACTGGAGTCGAATCTAGCTTCTAATAGCCTCTGCAGGGGGTCTAGGACCCGCCAGCAGTCCGATAAGAGCCCTATTTTCTAGATCATGCTGAATCCTTCTGATTTGGGAAGAAGGAAGAGTGACTGAGGGCTTACCTCCATCATGTGAGCCTCCTGCGACTGCTCCAGCAGCACCAAGGCTGTCGCTACAGAGCCGATCAGAGGAAGGAAGACCGTGGGCGCTCGCCAGCGTAGGAGGGAGTTTCTGGGCTGTTGGACCGGAGTCAGCATCATGTAACTTGAGAGCAGCTTCCTTGTTGGGATGGCCATGGAAGGCTTCGAATACTGCAGGAGGTGGAGAGGGAAAGCTCGCAGGAGATGGAGCAAAGCCGTTGAGGTCGACCGGACGAATCGGGGAGTTGAGCTGAAGTAAAGAGGGCCTAGCAAGAGCATGCATCTGCCACGCGTTAGGCTGGGGAAAACCTGACGCGGCGGCCATGCAGGCTGCCCCGGACCGGAAGGAGCGCTAGTAATAGCTTGTTAATCGCAGATTAATGGAAGATTAGAGATGCTAATCTCTCGACTTCTTATCTGCCATAATCCACAGTCGGACCTCCTAATGTAATAATGTTACTATGTAAGTTTACTAGATCAACATTAATGTCACACCCATTACTAGTATTGATAAGAAGCCCTTTTTTTTAGTATGGGGGTTGTGTGAGAGAGAGAGAGAGAGAGAGAGAGAGAGAGAGAGAGGTTCTCTCCAAAAATATATCTACACACACATATAACACACATACAGACACACACACACACACACACACATGCGTGCACGCACGCACACGCACACACAATGAATTTGGCACCAATTGGCTAGTTGACATGGCTGCACTAGCTCGATTACTTGTAATCCATCAGCGTGCACAAGTAGTCCCCGTCAAGTAGCTTACAAGCATCTAGCTTGAGCCCCCATCATGAGACCCGATTGCTCTACCAGCTCGACTACATGCCCGAGGGCAAGAGATTCACTGTGTGTCTCTTGTGTGTGTATAAAACTTGTGGCATTTAACCCTTAGTTGATGTTTAAATACTACAATAGGAAGCTTAATAAAATACCTAGTCAAAAGTATACCTTTACACATAATATATATGCATACAATGAACCCAAAGTTCAACGCACTGAGCAAAGTGTACGGGTTTGCGTTGCTTAAGAAATAGGCTAATAATAAGCGAAGAGGAGCGATGGCAAGTGATGGTGATGCTGCAGGGTCGTCATCCTCCCAACAGAGCGACATGGAGGTGAGGAACGTGAAGGTGGAGGGCGTGACGAGGATTGGTGTGAAGAGGCCCAAAATAGTGAAGGCGGAGGAGTACGAGGAGGAGATCTTGGTGCTGGAAGGAGTGGAGGTGGCCGCACATGCCAAAGTGAAGATGGAGCTCTTCTGCGCACACAAGGAGCACACCAGCTGTGATGCGTGCGGAAGCTGTGACGCGTGTGAGTTTGCAGGCTCTTTTCTTATCCATCCCATCCGCCCGCGCGCCGCCGCCCAAGAAGAAGAAGAAGAAGAAGACACCACGAAGAAGCGGTCGTCCAACCATCGCTTGGGGATCGGAGACGTCCTCCGTGACTTGGGCATAGAACTGGAGGAGAGCTTCACCCTCACTATCGTGCCCACCACAGTCCCGCCAGGTACCCCCATCTCCATTCAATCCATTAAACTCCAATATGAATAGAGTTAACTAGTTTCATGTATCTGTGTATGTGTAAATGCCACTTTTTGCACACACGTGACCTTATCTTACACACACTCTTGTGAGTGACCTATATATTATTAAAGATGCTAGGGTTCCAACTTAGACAAGGAGCCACTCAGTGGCATTATCTTACGATTTAATGTATAACTCTAACTGTAAATTTTACACTGCACTAGTAATTTACACATGCAATGCTTATCTTCCCCTCTTGATGTAATTGTAGCCTTTCTCAAAGGTGTGTTGTCTTAGGGTCGTCACACAACTTTCCATGTTTTGAGCCTTTTAATGCATTTCAATGATCTTGTGGTTTACACATGCGTTTGTCATTGCCATGTTGGTGCTTAGTTTCTACATGTGAATTAGTGCTTTATGCATTAAAACTCTTTTTTAAGCTACCCTTTCCATTACCTCTGCTCCCTAATTCAAAATTGTGAAAATTAGATTGCTAGAATCATCATTTGGTACAAAATGTACTACTTGTGTTTTGAAGAATGTTTTTGGCATTATTTCACAAAGGGTTTCACCTTGAGACAAAAGTAAAGTCATTGTTTATCTTGTCTTATTTGCATTTTCTAGCAAATATTAGTAAAAGAACTATGTGAATTGTTCAAAAATAAAGAAGAATCTTGTGACTTTTCTTACATTATTTTCATTATAGCCAAGATAGAGATATCTTTGAAAGACAAGCCTAAAACAAGTAGCTTATTAGTTATGTGGTTTTGGTTCTTGAGAAACAAGGCAAGCCTATTAGTCCCTTTATTATATATCATAGTTGCAGAGGCCATGAGCATCTTTCTCCGCTCCACTGCTGGTATTTCAGGATTGAGGTTGCCTCTTCGTAGTCATGAGGAGTTGGTTGACTCTGAGTTAGCTGATGACACAGCCCTGCTTTTGGAGGCTTCACATATATGCTTATGTTCCTTCCGGGTAGCACTAGAGGAGTTCTGTTTGGCAGCAGGGGCACTCATTAATTGGCACAAATCTGTTGGTTTTTGGTTAGTGATTCACCGAGAATTGATTGGGGTGCAGAGCTTGGTTTTACTTGGATCAACAGAGGATGTACTGCCAGATATTGGGGATGCCAAGTTGGGATTGATATTTCTCGTGCACAGCAGTTTGCTCCGGTACTTATGAGTATCCGGAAGAAGCTCCTCCATTGGAGCTCTAGGAGATTAGATTTAGCCTCCAGAGCTTTGGTGGCTGATCAGGTTTTGCTTACCTCAGCTTGGTTTATTGCCTCTTGTTGGTGCTTCTCTCGTGCGTGCATTGGCCAATTGCGGAGATTGATCCGTGATTTTCTCAGGTCGGGCTTGGATGGCACCTCAGACACTCGTGCCAGGGTTGCTTGGCTCATAGTTATTGTAAACCGGCCTTCAGATAGCAAAGGGCGGTGAAACAAACACTCGCACATAAAACACTTCAACACCATTGAGGACATAGAAAAGGAAAACAAACAGGGGGAGCTAGAGTGCTCCTGCAAATAGTACACGGACACCGATTGGCCCCAAATCGCAGTGGCGCCCCTTGCGGTATTTCTTTAATTGATTATAAGAGCTTTGATTACAATATAAAGCTGGTAATTTAGCCGTCCCAGTAGAACTCCTGAAGCCTGCAAAGAACCTGCATCTGGCTTCTTGTCCACACGGCATCCACAAATAAATCCAGCCATTGTTCACATCGAAAGACTCTCACACATTGAGCCTGCATACAGAAGCTTTCTCCCATGATCAAGGCTGCCACAACCATCCATAGCCTCTCACACTATGAACAGCATCACACCCTGACACATCCAGTGCTCCTGCATCACAACACAGACTCCCAAACTGTCTCTCAAAAGAGTATCACAGCACAGCATACCATACATTCGACACACCTGTACAAACCCTCTCTACCTTCCAAGGGTACTATCCATCTCTGTCATGGATTCCCTGTCCCCTGTCTTGTCAGTAGCAAGGCTGTACCAAACATGTGTCTACTCCTGTACCTTCTGCCTGCATGTGACCTATCTCCTGGAGAAACCCAAAAACATGTCTTCTCGAGAAAACCTACGACCTGTTTCCACATGAAACCCTTAGGCCTGTTTCCCTTTGAAAACTTCTGTTCTGTTTCCCATACATCTAGTTGCCTGTTCCCTCATGAAACATCTGGCAACATAGAGATGCCCATAACTGTAGATCCCACTGTTCCTTTCTGGTAGGAAGAAAACAATCTGCTCCATGAGCACGCAGCCATACGAGCTTGCATCACTCCCATGCCAAGAAACATAACCACAAGACCTGTACTTGCAGTCAAAAACCCAAGCACATAGCTGAATTTGCGACCAAACAAAAACAGCCCATAAACTGTCCCAAAACAGTCCCGAATCAAAGCATAGAAAGGCTGAAAGTTCCATCAGTTGAACGCCATCGACATGATGTCTATGTTCATGGAAAAACAGCCCTTGCCTTCTGTAAAAAAACACGGCATTCTCCAAAAAGCACACACATGGCCTAGCTTTTTATGCGCTGCCTGTATCTTGGTGATGCGCCGCCTGCAACAGTACTCAACCTGCAGCCACCTGTACGAAAAAGTGTGCAGTTGCCACCTGAATTCAGCTGTCGTACAGCCTCCGTACTGGACTGTACCTGCTGTCCGTACAGGCCTGCAGTTACTGTTCCAGCCGCCAGCCCAAGACCTGCACAGTAGGCGCCAGAATCTGCACAACCAAAATCTGCAACATGGACAGTACCTGCAGACAGCCGCCTGACCTGCCACATGGACTGTACCTGCACAGCAGCCGTACACTGTACCTGCAGTCCAGCCCTTCCATGCGCAGCCAGCATGCATCTTCAGGCGACCAGCCCTCCTCAGCGAAAAAGCACATGCGCCTGCTGTAGAGATAGGCGCCTCTTTTGCCTGCTAGCCCTCCTTTTACCCAAAAAGCACACGTGGCCCCAAATATAGCATAAGGGCCACGTTTCTTTAATGAAGGGCTTAATAAAAGATTTTAAAGGTTTTTAAACCTTCAAAGCTAAAATCTTTTTGCCCCCTTTCACACATGGGGTTATCCACACATGGGCTTCCATCTTCACTCCCACCTGATGCCATTCACACTGTCCACCATGTCCCCGTGCACATCTGCATCTTGTCCAGAGAAAAACACAGGGTCATGACAGTTATTCAGCCCAAAAGAGAGGGAGGCTTGAATATTATCGATCCGGATGTTCAATGTAGGGCGTTGCTTTGCAAACTTGTGGTCAGAGGTTTCCTACCAGGCACTGAGCCTTGGAAGGATTTTTTCTTGTCTCAGATTTCTAGATGTACACCCAGGGTCTGGAGAGACCGGATGCCCAACACATGTTTTTTGTTCACAGAGGCTGATATTAGGGCACCATCTTCTCCTCTTATTGCAGCCATTGTCAGAGCATGGAGAAGCATGAGATATTTTTTGCGACAAAGGCTTCCTAGGTCTTTGGACGAGGCTGACCGACAACCTATTATGTGGAACGAGTTCATTAGGGATGAGGCTGGTCGGCCACTTGGTGCATCTCGTTATATGCAATGGTCAGGATGGGAGAGATGCGCATACATAGTTCTTGCTTGGAAGACCTTTAAGAGTCTTCCGGAGGATCGGAGAGTTGCATCCACTTAGCATCTTAGGTGCTCTCGCATTTGTATTGATCAGATTGATGCAGCTATTATGCATGAGTGGCTTTCAGAGACCTTTCACGGAGACTATCATCCGAGTTGGCTGGGAGTTTTTTCGAGGATAGGCATACCTCTGCAGGTCATTGCTCTGCCAGGCCAGGAGGATACAGATTTCCTCATGTATTCTATCATGCGTGGTGGGAGATTGAGGAGATGTAGTATGGAGAAGATCATACCAAACACTAGGCTTAGTCCAGTGAGGATTGTTGGTCGCTCGGGGAAGCACTGGCTCATTGATCCTTCTCCTCAGAGAGTGACTCATGGCTCTTGGTGTTTGTGGCTATATGGTGGCAGTCCTATCAGATATCTTCAGTGGGATCCAGGAGAGTGGGAGTGGATTGATGCCTTTGATCCTTTGAAAAGCCTTCCTTTTTTCAGTTTCACTGTACGGAATGCGAGGCTTCTCCTCACTCAATAGATGCATAGGATTCCTACTCTCAGGCTCTCATTGGGAGAGCTATGATATTTCTCCAGTGATACAGCGCAGATATTGGCATAGACTTTGGCACTCATACAGAAGGAGCCATATCTCTCATTTCTTGTGGTTATTCTTACATGGTGGTCTCCCCACCAATTAGTGGAGATCAGTTTTCGGTGTAGCACCTTCCTGTCCTAGATGTGCGGCAGATTCTGAGTCCGTACAACATTGTCTATGGGGGTGCAACATTGCACAGCAGATTTGGGATCCTATAGCCCAACTTATGGGCAAATTGAGTGGTTGAGCCATGCACGTGACTTGGGGGGCAGTTGCTTGGCTCTCCCAGTCCGTCCGCAACTTTTTTATGAGGACAGTGGTACATATTCTGTTTTTTTCATTCGTAGAGGTATTGCCCAGCATGGTTTATTGCAGGATGTTCCTCACTCTGATTATACACCCCCTAGACAGAGGATTGACACCAGTTGGGAGATTATTGCCAGTATTACAGCATGGCAGATCCAGAGAGCTAGATGCACGGAGGCTATTGAGGGTGTCCAGATTTTTGGGTCTCAGTGCATTAGTACTATATGGGGTGATATCATCCACACTCTTATGGCTACTTGGGCTCGCATTCAGGGGCCCTCTCGTTCTGCGCAGGTGAAGCGTGTGATATTTATGCGGGAATGGGACCATGGCATCTTCTTTTCCTCTAGTACCACAGGTCTTACATGGCATCATGATGCTCCTCAGTGGTTGAAATCACCTTACATATTGGGGTGATTCTATTCTCTTCCGGCTTATAGTTGTGATTGTTGTATGTTTTTCTCATACTTAATAGAAGTCTCTTTCTGAAAGAAAAAAGAAAAATGAAACAAGGCAAAAGCATGGGTAACACACATGTTCGTGGGTGTACATGTGCACACACATATTTGTGTGTGTGTGTGACTTACTTACTCATAAATAATAATTTATAACTTATAGTCTTTGATTGGTTATTATATGACTAAGATAAATTAATATATCCAACTAAAATATTCATATATATATATATATATATATATATATATATATATATATATATATATATATATATATATATATATATCCATAACCTTGTACATTTTAAAAAATGTAAGGTGATCGCCATGCTAGCATGCTAGCCTTTAAAAAAACATTTCAAAAAGGTGATTTGTAATATAGTATGTCAGATATGTAATATAGTATGTCATGTAGTCACTATGTATGGAACTCTGGACCTTTTAAATTAGAAGTAATAAATTAATTCACTACACTAAACACCAATTTCTTCATTTATCACATTTTTCTTCTTATGTACTACGGGGAAAAGGAGGAAAGGGATTCATGTTTTGTTTTGTTTGACAAGCCGGGGTATTTCATTAGTAGATTGTTGCATGCGTGGAAGCCTTGCTGTATTGATCCACAGTCCTAAGCTTGATTAAGAACATTGATGCTAATTAACATGGTTAAGACAAAGAAGAGAGAGTATTTAGTGTGAGGGTTTTCTTGTATTAATATGGTACAAAAAGGTAACTTTATGCTTGTACATGATGCAAGGCTATGGATAGCCCCATAGGGGTGACCTAAGTCCCTTTTACATGATTCTTACTTGAAGATGAATGAATATAAGATGAACTACTGAATGTCCTATGCTGAATTATGATTTATGTTTATATATGTGTGTGGAGTGCTGGTCGGCCAACATCCAGTTGTTGGCCAACACTGCTTGGACAAACCCCCCTTTTAGTATATAGAAATGCTGCGCTTTATTATCACTGTTGTTGGCAACTATAGCTGTGCACTCAACCGCCTGCTGTTGGGTCCTCTGCTGGCTGTCGACAGCCTCTCTACAGCCAGTCGACAGAGGCCCTAATGTCCATGTGATGTGCTGATGCTGGTGCTGGTGCTGGTGCTGGTGCTGGTGCTGGTGAATGTAATGATGATAACGATGATGATGCTGAGGAAGATGTTTCTGATGCTGATACTGATGGTTCTACTAATGACGCTAGCTTAGGTCATCCTAGCACAGCCCTTAGCTAATGTTTGGTGCATGCTGAATTAGGGTTTTTGAAAATCTTCTTCCTTATTTGCAATTAAGTTTTGCAATGTAATTAGAGTCTTGCTATGCTTAACATTGTGTCTATATTTATAATTAGTATGCTATTTTTCTTGATGAATCTAAATATAGCTTTGTCTATCCTTATTAGATCTAGGTTCTTCTCTTGATGTTAAAGCCTTATTTTACGAAGATTAAAACCAAGATTAGTGCAAGGTTTAGGAGGGTTATACTCTTCATTGGATAACTAAGGGTTTAGGTGGGTTATACTCTTCATTAGATAATTAAGGATCTAGAAGGGTTATACTCTTCATTAGATAATTAAGGGTTTAGGGGGTTATTAATAAAGGTTTTGCTCTTTCATTGGTGAACTCAATACGTTTTCCTCTCTTCTTCTTACAGTCAAAATCTCCATTTAATCCATTTAAACTCGAGTACGAGTGAAATCATGTACATGTATGAGTAAGCTTCATGTATGTGTAAACGTCACTTAGTACACATGTGACCCTATCTTACTTTCGATGAATCTTAGACACTCTTGTGACCTTATCTTTAGTGTCTTATTCATGCATGTTATCTGCATGAAATGCCATGGACATTCTCTGGAGCTAGTCCAGAAGGGGGGCAGCCAGAAAAAGAGCAGTAGAACCAAAAGATGGAGCACAAGGTGCAGAAGAGGCAGTGTTGGACTTGGAGAGGAACTTGGGTGCTGTTGGCTGAGACAAAAGACTGTCGGCTGTACCAGTTCAGAGGCGGGCTGCAAGCGCATCATGACAACGCAAGAAGACCTGTTGGACAACGTTTAAAAGCATTTAAAGCACAATAGACTGGCCGACTAGCAGTTGGCCAGTTTTCCAAGTATTCAAGAGCCTATAAATAGCAAGGATGCTCCTCATTGTAATCATTCATTCCTTTAAGAAATGGGTCCAAGTTAGGGACTGTTTTGGGTGATGTTCACCTTCTTAGCAAGGCAGCCTAGGGCTGTAGACTAGAGTACCTTTTTGTACTATATGAAATATACTGAATTTCTAGCATATCTCTCTCTCTCTCTCTACTCTCTCTTCTGTCTGCGTTTTTGCATTAGGATGTTCTCAGTGGTGTTTAGGGCTGAAAGAAGACTCCCAGAGCTTCCGCATATTACATTGGTATCAGAGCATCAGGCTCAGCAAAGCTAAACAATGATTCAGTCCCATATGATAGTGTACAGGTTCAAGGTACATGAAAGTACATGGATACGAAGCCCAAGGCAAGGAACACAGGAACAGGAAGAACTCCTAGGAGGTTTGTTGGTGGTGTTCCACAAAACCAGAGGGGATGGCAGTCCTGTGAGCCAGATAGGTTCTCGGGCAACGGTCCCAAGGGAGGATTATCCTCCAAGGGGTGATGTGAGAGTGCCAGACTCATTTCTCAGGAATGAAGACCAAGACAGTGTTCAGAGTTAGAGCAGGAATGGATTGGGGACTAGATGGAATAGATGCATAGATCTAACAATGATTCAGTCCCATATAATGGTGTACAGGAAAGTACAAGGATACGAAGCCCCATATGATGGTGTACAGGTGCAAGGTACAGGAAAGTACAAGGATACGAAGCCCAAGGCAAGGAACACAGGAACGAGAAGAATTCCTAGGAGGTTTGTTGGTGGTGTTCCACAAAACCAGAGGGGATGGCAGTCTTGTAAGCCAGATAGGTTCTCGGGCAACGGTCCCAAGGGAGGATTATCCTCCAAGGGGTGATGTGAGAGTGCCAGACTCATTTCTCAGGAATGAAGACCAAGACAGTGTTCGGAGTTAGGGCAGGAATGGATTGGGGACTAGATGGAACAGATGCATAGATCTTATTGAGAGTCAGAGTGGTTTTGGAGACCAGGACGGGTTTTCAGAGAAAAGGGTTGCCAGAGATGGAAGGATGACAGAGGGACTTCGGGAAAAGATTGGGATGATGATAGTCATCCAAGGAACAAGTTGGAAGCCCGTCATCAAGTTTAGGAGAGGGGGATGTCATGTGCATGAAATGCCATGGACATTCTCTGGAGCTAGTCTAGAAGGGGGGCAACTAGAAAAAGAACAGTAGAACCAGAAGATGGAGCACAAGGTGCAAAAGAGGCAGTGTTGGACTTGGAGAGGAACTTGGGTGCTGTTGGCTGAGACAAAAGACTTTCGGCTGTACCAGTTCAGAGACGGGCTGCAAGTGCATCATGACAAAGCAAGAAGACCTGTCGGACAGCGTTTAAAAGCATTTAAAGCACAATAGGCTCGCCGACCAGCGATCGACGAGTTTTCGAAGTATTCAAGAGCCTATAAATAGCAAGGATGCTCCTCATTGTAATCATTCATTCCTTTAAGGAATGGATCCAAGTTAGGGACTGTTTTGGGTGATGTTCACCTTTTTAGCAAGGCAGCCTAGGGCTGTCGACTAGAGTACCTTTTTGTACTAAATGAAATATACTGAATTTCTAGCATATCTCTCTCTCTCTACTCTCTCTTCTGTCTGCGTTTTCGCATCAGGATGTTCTCAGTAGTGTTTAGGGCTGAAAGAAGACTCCCAGAGCTTCCGCGTGTTACACATGTGACCTTGTCTTTTTTTTCTTTTAAGTGTATGGCATATATATTATGTGGTTCATTAGCCACTGAGGCTACATCTCCATTTGATCCATTAAACTCGAGTATAAATGAATTCATTACCTGTATGAGTGAGCTTCATGTATGCATGAATGCCACTTAGTACACGTGTGACTCTATCTTACTCTTGATGCAATCATAGCCACTCTTCTGAACTTGTGACCTTATCTTTTTTTTCTTTTAAGTGTATGATATATATATTATGTGGTTCATTAGCGACTCTTGCTAGAGCTAGCACATGTGGCATTATTCTACATTAACTATAAGTGTAAATTCTACACTCAACTAGTAATTTACGCATGTTATGTTATCATACTCCTGATGTAATTAGAAAGATCTTTTTGTTTGAGACTTACATGCTTTTGGTGCTTAATCTCTACATGGAAACTAGTGCTTTATTGCAAGAAAGCTTCACCTAAGTCAGCTTGAGATTAGCCTAGATTAGAGAGAAAGCTAGTGAAGTCTAAAGATATTCAATATCAATTGATATTTCGAAAGATATCAAAGGTTTACAACAGGTACAATAAACCTAGGGCCAGTGCCTTTTATAGTCCCAAGGTCCTCATGCCCTAACACCACATGTAAATGCCCCTAACCCCCATGTGCCTAAGCCCATCTCCCATGTGTATGTAAGCCTAAAATCCCTTTGTTACAAACCATTCTCTCCTACAATGATTTCGTCCTCGAAATTGAAGGGTGGTCATGCATAAAAGACACATACAAAAGCCAAAAATTGAACATACAGACCGAATACACTCAACTACGACTCGAATGATGTAAGGACCTCTTGGATCAAATGGGAAACCAAAAAGTCGCACGATCAATACCATAGACCTTGTGTCACTTGGATCAAAAGGATAAGTCATATCACCTCTAGCCACGTGTGCAATGGTCGCTTGGATCAAATGTGAAGTAATGCCACCCCACTGTTGAAAGGTGGTTGTCATCAAGAATGCTTGGATCAAATGGAAATCCATTAGTCATACCATCAAGATCATAGTCTAGATATGCGCTGAGGTCGAAGACGAATGTGTTGTGATGGTGTGCCATAATTCTTGCAAGATGATCTCCAATATGACAAAAAATGAATGTCCCAAGGTCCTCATGCCCTAACACCACATGTAAATGCCCCTAACCCCCATGTGCCTAGGTCCATCTCCTATGTGTATGTAAGCCTAAAATCCCTTTGTTACAAACCATTCTCTCCTACAATGATTTCGTCCTCGAAATTGAAGGGTGGTCATGCATAAAAGACACATACAAAAGCCAAAAGTTGAACATACAGACCGAATACACTCAACTACGACTCGAATGATGTAAGGACCTCTTGGATCAAATGGGAAACCAAAAAGTCGCCGATCAATATCATAGACCTCGTGCCACTTGGATCAAAAGGGTAAGTCATATCACCTCTAGCCACGTGTGTGCAATGGTCGCTTGGATCAAATGTGAAGTAACGCCACCCCACCGTCGAAAGGTGGTCGTCATCAAGAATGCTTGGATCAAATGGAAATCCATCAGTCATACCATCAAGATCATAGTCTAGATATGCACCAAGGTCAAAGACGAATGTGTTGTGATGGTGTGCCATAATTCTTGCAAGATGATCTCCAATATGACAAAAAAATGAATGTCCCAAAACTGGTATCTGCGTCAATGTATAGGCATCCACGAGCATCACAAAAGAAAACCTCATAATTCAAGTCAATGCTTGGATGATCTCCAATATGACAAAAAAATGAATGTCCCAAAACTGGTATCTGCGTCAATGTATAGTCATCCACGAGCATCACAAAAGAAAACCTCATAATTCAAGTCAATGCTTGGATTAAGAGTTGATGTATCATGCCTAACTATAGGTAAACCCATGTCCTCAACACATGAATCATCTCGTAACTCAACCAAGGCATGGTCCCCATCACATATGACCACACAAGCATAATCCATAGTATGCCGATCCACATGATCTAACTCACACTCATCACTATCACTATCACTATCACATACATTATCATGTGCTCGTGTATCAATATCATTATAAGTATGTGTGTGGTGTGTATACATCATTATAGGTTTGTGGGTGTGATACATCCCCATCATCTGAATGATCACTTCTTGAGGGACATGATCATAACGACTCACGAGTGTAGGGCACTCGCTCAAGTCTCTGCCCGCATCATCCCAAGCAAACAATGCTGAGCTATCCATGTCAAGATATCCACATAATTTAACAAGAAAATCACCTTGTGTAGAGGACCATTAGGACCATCTCCCACATATAGCTCTCTCATCTAGTAGATGCTTGAACTGACTAGGTAATAAACCTTCAAGCTCATATTTTCATAGATGACATGAATATGCTACCTCATCATAGCATGATGTTGATGAAGAAAGATCTAAAGGTCAGAGTCTCGTGGTGCCAAACGTATGTATGCACTTGGCAAATGATACGCAACACGTGACTCGAAATGGTAGCTCAATATAGAGTAAGTAGAGCCATCTCAAAAGAGCTTGAGCAGATGTCATCTAATGAGACTCTCAGATAGTGTCGTAGTGATATCGAGATGATAATGATGGTGAGTAGCAAGGTGATCATATGAAGGATAGTAATAAAATGAAAGCTCATAATTGCATGTGAACACTGTCAAGATGAATCTCTCAATCTTGAAAAATGTATATAATCACCACCCAAGCCTAGAGCTCACAAAAAAGCTTGTAACAAACACTATGTGCACCCAACGCACATGAACATGTGCTAATGCTCAAATCTACTCCCCAAATAACATTTGTATGAGCGTCCACTACATATGAAGAGGGGAAGAGGATATGGAAAGTGCAAATGGAATGGGGGCATGGAGGTGTAAATGGGCGAATGGACAAAAATGTGAATAGACCCAAGTGTGAAAGAGGTGTGTGACCTTAAAAACTAAAACTTGAAAGTTTCTTCTCTCCTTATTCTCATGTTGGCGTCTTCCCCACGGTGTACATGTTTTCTTCATTTCTTTTTTGAAACAATGATAGTTTGTCTGCATCGGTTGGGCCTTGAGAGCAAGCAAGGCGATGAGTCTCTGTCCCCACCTGGCTGTGAGGATAAAATTGCCAAGCTTGTGTGCTATAAGCCTTGGAAGACTGATGATGCCTGACTCACTCACTACTACGAGGAAGAGCGATGATGCACTGCGTTGGAAGATTGATGCTTGATTCACTACGAGAAAGGGCGCACTGCGATGATGATGAGCTGGCCCTTTTGTCAAAGGTTGGACTGCTTTGGATCCGGCGACCCAGTCATGCTGCCAAACTCCCCATGTTGTCGAATGGTTGCTAAAAGCTTGGTTGGTTAAACTGTTTGTATGTTGCTATCCCTGCTAATTAAAAGCTTGGTTGGTTAAACTGTTTGTATGTTGCTATCCCTTCAATCTTCTACCAACTTTTCCTCAAAGCTCTGCAAGATTTATTCTTTTCTTCATCAATAAACAGCTTCATCAAGATTACTTACTAATCACAAGATCATCACTAATGTATTATTGTTAATGACTTTCTTGTTCAATAAGCTATTCCAACTGTCTCAGATCAACTCACATTATCAATAGTTATCATAATCTTGCATTAAGATGCACCAATCTTGCTTACTTGCATCAAGTTAAGCAAGAACATCGTAGTGTTGCATATCTTGTGTCAGACTTTGTAATATTTCTTGATTTCGTGCAATTTTAACAATTATCTCTTAAAGAAATATAATTTATGCAAGAAATGATCATGATTATGAAAGTTTTACTCAAGAATCACTCACTATTGCTCTAAGATTTGATTTCTGCACTGTCTTCGCATTTCTTTATAAATTTGCACTAAGAAACTTGTAAGGAGTACTCTGCACACAAACTTTGTATAGATCTCCTACACAACTGTGAACGCACCACTTTGCACAACATATTCTACAACAAAAATATACTTTACACTATAATCTTCACAATATACACCAAAATTGTAAAGTGCATTGAAATCTGTAAAGAATATTCAATCTGCACCAATTCTTGATAAGAACTACACCAAAATTTGCACAACCGTCTTTAATATTCTTCAAAATTGTAAAGATTCCTCAACAACTAGGCAAATATAGAAAAGAACTAAGGTTTATGAATAGATTTAATGAAAAGAAGTACTAATCAAAAAGATTTAGCAAGAAAAGTCCAAGAAAAGCACTCTAAAAATGGTTAAAAAATTTAATTCAAAAATCAAGATTCTCTTAAATCTGTGCAAGAATTAGGATTTTAAAACTTGTGATTAGCATATACTAGAAAATAAGTACCATTAATTCCATTGCTAATTCACTCAAAATGAAATCAACAAAAAAATTTAAAAATTATGTAAAAGTACTAATTCAAAAATAGATTAAGTATCTTTAATTAAAGCATCAAGTTTTAAACCAAGAGCTTTGATACTAAAATTAGCTTGATTAGTTTAATATTAGCTTAGCTTTATCTAGATTAGCTTGGAGTAGAGAGAAAGCTAGATAAGTCTAAAGATATCCAATATCAATGATATTCAAAAGATATCCAAAGGTTTACAAAAGGTACAATAGACCTAGGACTAGTGTCTTTTATAGTCCCAAGGTCTTGATGCCCTAACACCACGTGTAAATGTCTCTAAGCTCCATGTACCTAGGCTCATTCCCTATGTGTATGTGTAAGCGTAAAATTCTTTTGTTACATTTATGTATTAAAATTCTTTATAAACTTATCCTTTTCATTAAAAGAGGAAAGCTCCTTATTTCATAGATGTGAAATTTAGATAGTTGAAATCATTTAGTACAAAGATCATTTACTATTTTCTTTTTAAGAAATATTTTTGGCATTATTTCATGGAGGGTTTTTAGCTTAAGGTATATCTAAAGTCACTGTTATTTTCTTTTATTATCGTCTCTTCTCTTCTCTACAAACATTAATATAAAGAGATAAGAGTACATACTATACGGGAAAGTACTCTCCTACTATAACATATAAAAGTCGGTCCAAAGTGTGAACCCGACTACATGAGATGGCAGTATAATTCTGTTATACTCTAGTAATCCAAATGTGGATTTCACACAACTGGTCATCCATTGGTTGCATAGGTATCTTTGTAAGATCAAGTAGCTTACTAGTTGTGTGGTTTTTTCCTTGAGAAACAAGGTGAAAGAATAGATAATAGATGTGTTCGTGAGTGCACATGTGTACACACACCACGTGTGCACATATGTGCATGCGCGCACACATACACGTGTGTGTGTTGCTCGTAAATATAAATTTAAAACCTATAGTTTTTGATTGATCATTACATGATAAGGTAAAATAATATATTTTTATTAAAATATTTATATATATCCATAACGTTGTACATTCATAAAATTGTATGCATAAATAACATAACACCTTCCATGCACATATACATGCGAGGCATTATGTTATTTGTGTGTGTGTGTGAAGTCAATATACATATACACATGAATTATATATACAAATTCTATAATAAATTATAATCTATAATAATACATGACTTCAGAAAAATTATATGTTCAATTGGGAAAAAAAGTTTATAGGAATCTATTTACGACCAACAACATTGGAAAAATAAAGTGTTGGGTCATCATGCCTATCCTTATGTAATGGGTGGCACCCAACAATAATCTGATGGTTGCTAAATTATCAATGTTATTGATGATATGGCGATTACTGTGATGTCAGTTAGCCTTGAAAAAAGGTAATTTGATACGGTATTTCATGCAAGATGTTCCAAATCAATAGTTACACAAATAAAATCCATTGCACTAATCACAATACACCACAAATTCTACA